>NW_022196900.1:14127820-14141445 GCF_008632895.1 Mastomys coucha
GGGGGGGGGGGGGGGGGGGAAGGGCACAGCTCAACCTGGAACCCAAGAGAAAAGCAATGTAGGTCTGCCTGGGGAACTAGCAACAGAAGCGGTACAAAACTGTTGGGTTCTCAGTATACCTTGAATATGGTGTTCACAGAATGCCTGAGAGGTTGGATCTAAGCAGAGTCTGAGGCTCCGAACAATGAAAATCCTAGTATCCATTGCAGTGAAGACGGCTTTGAGGGAGGCACATAGGAGATCTGGAGAGGCAGGAGAGGAGTCAGCAGCAAAAGTCACAGCTTTAGACTGGGACAAGAAGATTCGGTGTCTCCTACAGAACAAAGTGAGTATGTCTAATAAGCACACAGCTACCAAGTCACTAAGGGATGGCCTGAGCATAGTGTGGAGGGGGCAGCCAAGGGCTTCTTATCCCAGGGAGAACAGAGTCAGGCAGTGTAAGTTTAGCTTACACCACTCAAAACAGTGAACTGTGCACTGGCACAGTTTAAGTTTCTGAGTTCTCTACTTCTAGGTCCTTTTCTGGCTGACCTTATGATCGGAATCCACACAAAATCTTAAACCAAAGATAACCCTATGCATCCGGACTGCAATCCATTGATTTAACTGTCACCTGCTTTTCATTAAATGTTTTCACTTGTTCTCTGACAGTTATCTCCATATACTTTTACTCAAAACCTACTGCTAATATAAGGAGATAAGATTAATTATCATAAGAGAAAGAAATTCAGGTATACCAAGCTTTTGGGACTACTGGAAGGTATCTATCTGAGCTATCCCTCCCATCAGCCTCATTACCGGAAATAATAATTATGGATATTTGCCAAGCACAAAATTTTCTTCTTCTCTAAAGAACTAGGCATTCTGTTCTATTGTCATATTATAAAATGAGTCTTTTATGCATTCATTTGCATCCCCCATTGCTTTTCTAGATAGGATGGCTAGTTAATTTCAGCCAACACTTGTCATGTCTTTAAAAAAAAAGGAAAAAAAAAGATATTTCTGAAATGTATTATTTCAAGAAAGCCATCATTAAAAAGTTTTGAACAATTTTTCTGAGAGTCCACAAAGTACGGTTGCCAAGGTGCATTTTCTCAGATCAGAGAGGAGATCTATCTATCCAAGTGAAATGCAGCACCCGGAAGGTAAAACCTACTATATTTCTGACATGCCTTATCCCTGCATCGGTGTCTCAAAGATACTGCAGCAAACACAGGCTTGACAGCTTAAAACATGGGACATTTATTCTTTCACTGTGTGGGAGGCTAAAAGTCCAAAACTGAGGGCTCCTCAGGCCATGCTTTCTCTGAAGGTCCTGAGAGAAGGCCTTTGTCCTTTTTTGCATCTCCTCTGTCTGTAAACTTCCCTCATCTAGCAAGAATACAAACCACTGGATCTGCTACCCACATTCATTATGACTGACATCTGTCCATACTCTGTTTTTAAATAAGATCTCATTCTCAGTAAGGGGTGCCGAGGTGAGACCTCAATCAAGGAATAACCATACAGCAAACTTCACTCATTCACTGGGATCCTTCCAGAGCTCAGGATACGCGTAGACATGAGAGGATATGAGAACCAACAAGATGGCATAATCCTTGCCCACCAAGAGCTCAAATCTTATGTGAGAGACAGACACTTGGAGCTCAGAGTGGTAAGGACAGGGTGTAATTAACTGGGGCATTGGAGGAGGAAACACTTGACTGGCATGGAAATTTATGAAATTGCTTTCTGAAGTGTCACCTAAGGTAAGAGAGAGATGAAAGCGTGGGAGGTGGAGGGAAGAGGCCCGCAAGCTGGACAATTGCTCAAGTCCAGGAATCACAGCCATGCCTGGCTCTAAGGACTGCCATAGTCTCTGAGTGGAGGCAGCAATGATCACAAGAAGCTGAGTATTGAACAGTAGGTGGGTCACTGGGGACTTTGAAGGCATACTTACTGATGGGACTTTGTCCTATAGACCAGCATGCCTCTGATGCATTCTGCAAAGCGTGTTCCCAAACTCTGAGGTCATTTATCATAGAGCAAACAAATGAATAAGCCACCATCTTCAAACTTCATGTATTCACTGCGCTCCTTCTCTGAGTTCAGCATACTTAGAGACACGAAAGGGGCAGGAGTCAACTTTGCAAGTAGTTGAGTTTATACATGTTAGATCAAATTCTGTGATATGGCTGCAGTCACCACCATGCTCCTTAATTCAGTATGGTGGAAAGGAAGGCGGGACTGGGAGAGAGGTCAGCAGTTGAGAGCCTTTGCTGTACAAGCTTGAAGACCTCAATTCAGAACCCCCCCGCCCCCCCCCCCCGCAGCATTCACATGAAAAGCCAGGCATTGTCACCTGCAACCTTGATACTGTGGAGGTGGGCCTCTAGTTTGCTGGCTTTATAGCTTTGGCAAAAATTGGCAAGCTCCAGGTTCCACGAGAGAGTTTTTTCTCAAAAAAAATTAGACAGAAAGCAATAGTGAAGGACATCTGAAGAGCCACCACTCTTCTCTAGCCTCTAAAGACACATGAAGTGTGTGTGTGTGTGTGCGCACACACACACACACACACACACACACACACTATTTTTTAAAAAGAGAGTGAGTTAGAACCCATAATTTTTCTCCTGAAGATGAGTGTCCTCATTTAGATATGAGCCACAAGGTCAAGGTGGAGAACCAAGCTCTAGGCAACAAGATGTTGCTGACAATGTCTAATTAAAGGAGGACAGTAATCCAATCATTTGATTGACTATTGAAATGTGGGTTGGGGAGAGTTTGAACTAAAAAAAGTGAAGGGCTCTGCTAACAGCCAAAGTGAAAAATAATGATAGCCTAAAATCAAATAATGAAGTGAAAACAGAATGTGTTAAACTTGTTTTTAGAATTTTTAAAATGGCAATGTTTGACTGAATGTGGGAAGGAGTATTGGTAAAATAAAAAATAATGAATCAATAAAAGCTCACCCCAATCATCAGTTCTTTGTTTATCCAGTTAGTGTGGTACTTTTTTCCACACCAAATATCTTAAAGAGTCCATTGAGATAAAAACCCTGTGGACTTCCGATTTGGACAGGTACACAGAACTAGGGACATCTCTCGGCCACGCAGAACAGGCAGAGTACAAAACAAACCCCAGCCTGTGTATGCACAGCTGGGTCTTTATCAGACATGCAAAGTCAAATATGCAGCCAGATGGGAGAGACACAATGGCCAAAGGACACAGCAAGCCCAGAGGTGACTTGAGCAACTGGTCCAATCAAGTGGTAACTTGTTTAGAGAGATGTAAGCATCTCATCTGCTCTCCCAGAGTGAGGCTAGCAGACAGGCAGATGGGAGGTTATTTGTAGACAACTGTCTACAAACACCAATGGGCTGGTTTACAGATATGTATCAGCAACCCAGGGAGAAGACTAGCAAATGTCACACAGGGTCATGTCCCAGGATGAATTAGGATCAGTGCCTAGTCCTCAAAGAAGACTATGGCTTTGGACAGGAAGCCCAGTGAAGAGACTCAGGTTTGTGAGTTAGGTCAATGGAGAGGGATGACATCACTTCGGGGAAACAAATATCATAGCATGTTGTCAGATCATAAAATCCACAGCCTGAACAGTTGACTGGCTCTCGGGTCCCAGCAGTGGCCCTGAGATGGTAAATCTACCTCCAGCCTGAATTTGTTTAGAGTCAGAAACCTTGGTGAATTGGGGCAACTGTATTGGAGCCTAAAGTGGAGTACCAAAAAGACATGGAAACTGAATCAGGACAATGGGTGTGGGTCATTCCATGTGGCTTTCTCATGTTCATGCCATACTCATAAGAAAGAAGTGGCTACCACGGAATTGCCCACATGGAAATCTAAGAAACAGCTTGTCATTACATGAATTCTTATTGGGCATCTACTATATCCATAATTCTACTTTGGGGCACTAAAAGATAGAGAGAGCTGAAGCAATGGTTCAGTAAGTAAAAGCACTTGCTATACAAGCATGAGGATCAGAGTTCAAACCCCCAGCACCCTTGTAAAAAGCTGGGAGGCATGGCCGCACGTGCACCTGTAACCCTTGTGTTGCAGGGGACAGAGACAGGAGAATGGCTGGGCTTGCTGGCTAGCAGCCTAGCTTCGGGTTCTACTTAGAGAACCCTTTTCAAGGGATTAAGGTAGAGCGTGATAGAGCAGGACACCTGTCTGCACACAACACACATGCACAAAAGATGCACGGACTTAATACGTACAGCTCAGTAGCCTACAGTAGAGCAAGCAGGATAGGAGATGCCCCAAAATCACCAAGCAAAGAGTCCTAGTCAAATGCCAGAGAGAACAAGAAAAATGAAGAACAGAAAAGGCTCATAAGACTCTTGGGAAAAGTTTACCAGGATAGCCCAACTTTATCAGCTCTAACTCCAGGCATGCAAGCATGTTATTCGCATTTCCATCAACAGTCGTGGGTGCTGTGGTCTTGTAAGGAGAGACAGCAACGCTCCATATGCCAGGACAGAAAAGTCCTAGATCTAAGTAACCATAACCCTATCTCCCAACTTGTCAGGCTTCAGCTTTATTCCTCATAAAAGAAAGACAAAGATCCCACGTACTCCAATGGGCTCTTTTAAGGATCAAGCAAAGCGATGTGAACAGATCTCGTAAACATCACAGAGCTGAACAAAGCATTTGTTGTCTTATTGGTGTCCCAACTTGAGGTTAAACCAGGGTTCAGCTATGCCTGGGTATGTTGGATGAGCTGGTATGTGGCCTCTGGGAGTCCTTTCCAGGGAGGATGGAGAAATGGTTTTTTTTTTTTTTTTTTTTTTGCTCACATGATGGGAAAAGAGGAAAGACACGGAAGCAGCAAGAAGGAGGTCTCAGATGTCTGTGCCCAGACCATTACAAAGTTATGCAGAGCTAAGGAATGAACGCTTTTAGAAAAGAGTCTCTCTAGTGATGCTTGCCCAGAGTCACACTAGCAGGCAGACAGAGGGATGAAGGATAAAGTCTCTACCCATGTTTCTTAGATGGATAGATATCTGTAATGTTCAGATGTCATGTAAGATACATTCCGCCTTTTGCCCTCCAGCTGGGTGTGTGTGTGTGTGTGTGTGTGTATGTGTGACATCACCCATGTGGAGGAAGGGAGGATGATCAGAGCAATCTCTGAGTGTGATTGTGGAGCACTCTCCTAGGGATGAGTTCACGATTTTGGTCATCTCCTTGGATATGACCCCAATAGCGACACCCTGAGGTGGGTGAACCCCGGAGAAACTCCAAGACACATTAATGTTTCAGTAGATGAATGGTAGATCCCGTGTGAGCTCAGGCACTATTAGCTGCTCATTACTATTGCGGTAGATGAGTGTAGACCCTGTGTGATTGAACACTGTTAGCTGCTACTGTCTTCCATTCACATCAGTTGTTCTGTGTTTCAGGAGCTTGAGGAAGCAGATGTGTTAATCAGCAAGGCTAGAAGCCTCTACTTGTTACCAAGATCAGTCAAAAGTGAATCAAGGCTCTGGAAAGCACCTGGTGTTTGCTGCCAATCAATTCAGCTCCGATCAGCTGCCGTGCCCAGGAAACACCTCCTCTCTTGGATCTCATCTCGGTGTTTTCCAAGCTTGAGAGTGAAGGGAAGGCCAAGAGGAAGGGTGTAGAAAATTGTGGCATACAAGTTACACTGTACAGTGAGAAAACACGACTGTACAACAACAGGAAGGAGTAAATAGCTCCATTAATTAAAAATGTGGGTGGGCGTGTGCCAGAGAGCAAAGTGCCCCACCCCGTTCCTGTGAAGATATGACAGAAGGCCTGACATAAAGGAAAGGCTGGGGACTTTGGACTCTTTCTCTTTTCCTGCAGCCCCCTCCCGTTAAGCCTGGAATTCTGGACCAAGTGTCTTAAGAAGAGCATCAGACATTCAGACATGCCCTGCTCCTGCATTCATGAAAGGAACAAGAGTGAACAGTTGGTTGGAGGCCTGCCAACGCAGCTCTCTGGCGCTATAGTACTTCCTGAGGCTCAAGGCTGGCTCTTGCCAGACAAGGTGGAGCCCAGCACACAACAGGGGTCTCCTTAGCAATTTGGAAGGCCTGCATACAAGCTAGCCCACAGGCTATTCTGAATCACCCTGCCGTGCCCTCAGCTGGGGGGGTGGGGGGGAGGTGCCTCAGCCCAGCCCTGTCCAGCGAATCTTGACTCCAGCTGAGTCTGAGGCCCACTCATTTCCAGGAAAAGAGAAGTAGCCCTGGATAGGAGGGCAGTGGACTCATGGATCCCAAAACGGGTAGCGAGTGGGCAGCTGGTGAGGGAGTGGGTATGAGTGTGTGGGGACTGGCTTTTCTTAAAATGGAGTTGTCCTTGCATGGCTTTAAGTAGTAAGTAGCTCCCCAAGTGGGAAAGGAAGCAGAGAGGAACACCTGATTTTTGTCAGAGCTTGAAGTATCCAAAGCAGGGTATAGAGGGCGCTTCATGGAGGGAGAACAACAGAAAAGTCCAAAGTCTCAGAAGTGTGGAAGTGTTTGATCTGTTTCAAAGGCGAGCTCTGTATAAATAATGTGCTGTGCACGGTGGGAGTTGTCAAAGAGCAAGTCCTGGAAGGGAAATAAGAACTGAAAAGGCCTCAAAAATGTTAAATATATATGTTTATGCAGAGTCAGTTTGTTATTATTGGCTGTGGCGCTGAGGAGCCTGGGGAGGTTCAGTTTTATTCTTTTCATGTCATATTTTTCTCCCCACCCCCCAAACAGAAAGGAAAGAGGGTTGTGGGAGGGTCTAAACACAGCTTAGCACTCTTGAGGACCTGGGGAGGAGACTCCCTGGAAAAGGTGCTTGCCACACAAGCATGAATATGGATTCCTTGTGACCACAAGTGAGGCAGAGCAGCGCACATCTATGCATTCAGAGCATGGTGGGGGCAGGAGACTATTCAATGCTGAGGGGTTTCAGGCTAGCCAGTCTAACCAGTCAATGAGTTCACTGAGAGACACGATCTTAAAAATAAAGAAACAAATGAATGAATGAATGAAGTGCTGAGCAATAAGGAAAGAGACTCAAAGGAGGAAGACACAACCTTTGATCTTGACATGTGCAGCCAAGGGCAGGCACACAGCATACACACATGAACATAACACACACACATGTGCGTGCACACACACACACACACACACACACACACACAAATATGCATGTGATTCTGTGCAAGCATTGTGACCCACTCTGCAGAGGTATGAGGTAGCCAGATGTTAGCCATCAAATGTGCTTAGGTAGGAGACTCTAGGAGACTCACATCCTTCTGGTTTCCCACGCCACCATCTACAGATGTGGGTCAAGCTTGTGGGATTAGTACTCCCGGGGCATGAGATGGGAAGTTGCCAGTAACAAGCAAAGAGGCACTGTCCATGTGAGCACATTTCTCTGTCCACTTAGAACCTCTGAAATTTGACAGTGGACACAAAACAACCTGGCTGTGCCCCAAGCACAAGCACAACGGGGAGAAGGACAGGTGGCAGAGTGCTCACAAAAGCCAGGGTGGCAGGGACTTGGTTTTTTTTTTTTCTCCTACAATGAATGAGTTTTTATTACTAGAAAATTAAATCCTACTGAGCAAATGCCAGGAAAATGATTAGGAGCTCAGTTTAGATTGGGAGGCCTGGCTGGGCACTGCTGAACAGGGAGCTAACCATCGTGGAAGCCACTCTCTGTGCATATCACGTTTAGGGTGATGGTCCAAAGCCCACGCCAGGCCCCTCAATGCCAGTTTTGCAGAATTCCAGTTAAGCTCTGGCCTTTTGGTTTCAGCTAAAAGGACTATGTGTGTAGACAGAGGGATGAAAGATTCCTGCTTGCACAATAGCCAATGCCTTGGAGGGTGAAGGAGGAGCACAGTCCGGGAGGTGCCAGGCCCTACAGAAATGCTTCTTTCTTCTGCTTCTCAGGCTCTCAGGCCTGACCCAGGAAAGCCATGCCATGACAGAGGGGCACAGACTGTGGGATAGGCTGGTCTGGGATTTGGACAGTCCTGAGTTGAAGCTCATATTCTGTAGCCTAGAGAATTGTGACAAGAGTAACTTCTCTGAGTCTCAATGTAATCATCATCTATTAAGGGGAGATGATAAAGCATAAGATTGTTATGGAAATGAAAGGAGACCAGATACACACACACACATACACACACACACACACACACACACACACACACACACACACACACACACGAAAGACGGAGAGAGAGAGAGAAACATACTTCATAGATGATATTCTTTTCCTCTTTTTTCTCCAATACCTTCTAAATACAGCAATTGCATTACTGAGAGACAAGCATAAGATTAGAGGCTATAAGTTTAATCTTTTAGTCCTGGTCCAACTAGTAACATGCTGTGTGATTTGGGGCAAGTCACTCAGCATCTCTAGACTTCGCTTCCCTGCTCTAGAAAATGGAAGTGGTGAATTAAATCATGCCTAAAGGCACTCTCCATCTCTGAGTGTCAACATTCACTGATAGCTACTCTTCAGCAGTTTCCATGTGCCAGGCAGTCTCTCAGCAATGTCCATGTGTCACCTAATCCAGAATTACCCTATTTTACTAGTGAAGAAAAAGAAATGTAGAAAGGCATGCCAGATTGTACCGCTAATAAAAACATTTTTTTTTTTAACTAATTGATGTGAAGCTCCAGGGGTTCCAGGTTATTTATCAAACAGGTAAAACCAAACCTATCCACAGGCTCTAAGCCTGTGGAGATTTAAACAGCTGCCACGTTCGTTCAGGAACTCTATCGGGGTTTCGGCCTGAGGAATACTTACCAATGTGCAGCAGTGCAAAGTGGCCCCTCGAAGAAAACAGAATCTCATTTCAGGGTGTCAGGAGGGGACACCAAATGACCATTCCTGGGGCTTTCAGTCAAGGGAGAAAGGGGGTAGTGCTGGAAGCTCAGGAGTCAGGCAGTCAGGCAGTTATCAAGCAAGTGAGCCCATGGCAAGGGGCCAGCACACACCGCCAAGCATAAGTTCACACAGAGGCAAGCTATGTGGATCACACCATGATAGAGAAAGTGGGGGAGAATGGCTGTTAGCCCTGGGAACACACGGCCTGAGTCTGACTAGTACTTACTGGACTCTGGAAGAAGTATCAGTGCATAGCTCTCAATGGACATGGAGCCAAGAGCTGGGCTACTGAGCAGTTGTTTAGCTGGATACCAATTGTCTATTTAAGGGCAAATTTCTCCCAAACTCAATAGCTCAAAATAACTTAGGTATAATTTTTTCACAATATGTGGCATCTCTGGGCTTGCACAGTCATATCTTCAGCTCCACACGATGGTAGCTGGGCTCACTCACATGGCTGCATTTAGTTGAGAGCTCAGTTTGGGCTACAAAATGAAGGTGGTTCATTCAATCACTTGGCAGTTGGTACTGTCTCTCAACTGGGACACATCAGTTTTCTGCCACATGGCCACAGCTAGGACATCCTGACATGGAAGGCAGCTTCTAAGAGGGAAACATAGGAATCAGGCCAGTAACCAAAGATTCAGCCATTTCTTTGTACTACTGATGAACAACTTGAAACTAAAATTTGAAATGAAACAATACGATTGACAGTTCTAAGCCCTGAAAGACTAAAGTAGAAGCTAAAAGGTCTAAGACGTTGGTGAGAGAAGTAAGCAAATGAGTATACCATGTTCATATATTGGAAGACAATATTAATAATAAAACAATTCTCCCAAGAATGATCTGTAGATTTATGGACATCTGAATATTACCAAGAGAGCAAGTCTCATAGCTATTTATTTACAAGCCTACTCTGAAAAAGAAAAAAGTAAGAAAAATATCCAAAATAACTTTGAGTTGGTGCTTAAAGAATGCTTAAATGAACTCTGATAAAGCAGACCATGAAGACAATACTGCACAGTAAAAATGAGCCAAAGTCTGAAATGCAAAACAACATGAGTGATTCTCAAAAACGCTCATTCTAAATGAGAAAGGACAGACTAATTTATATACTATATGACTCCATTTGCCATGCTTTCATGGACAAAAATAAAATCAATACCATGTAACACTGGGTAGAGAGTAGAGAAGAGAGAAGAGCAGAACAGATCGCTACGCATGTCTAAGTGATTCCGACAAGGGTGCAAAGGCAATTATGCAAGAAAAAAGCAGAGCTTCTGACAAATAAAAATGCACATTTTTTAAAAGTGAACTTCGACCTATGACTTTTACTCTTTATACAAAATTTAATAAAATGTCCTTTATACTCAAAGGAAAAAGTGAAATTGCAAAGCTCCTAGATAAGAAAAACATAGGAGAAAAGATCTGTGACTCTGAACTCTGCAAAAAAAAATTTTTTTTAATACAACCAAAACACAAGAAAGACAAACATTAAGTTGGATTTTAAATTTGTTTGATCTGTTAAAGACATACTGTTCTTGGAAGGAAAACCTATACTGACATAAGTCAGTAGTTTATAGGTGCCATGGGCTGGCAGAGGGTTTGACTACAACAAAGGTGTATATGAAGGGGTTTAAGGAAATAAGACAGTCATTTATATTCTGGTTATGTTTGTAAGTAAGCAACTCTATTTATATGTCCAAATCACAAAACTATACATAGCAAACATACATTTTACTATATTGAAATTTAACTACACAACAAATACAAAGCCAAATTTAGCTACATGAGACTTCTTCTCAGAAACATACACAAGAAAGAGAGAGAGAGAGAAAAAGAGAAAGAGAGAGAGAGTTAAAAATAAATGGCAAAAGTCAACAACAAAAAGTTAGTTAATAGTCCTTCAAATCTGATATAGTATTATTCTGATAGTGAAAAAATATTTATATGCAACCTATTATCTGAAAACTGACAAATTCTATATGCACATATGTGTATGTATATGTACATATATATGTATATGCATGTATGTATGTGTGTATGTATTTATGTATATATGTATATACATATATATGTATGTATATATACATATAGGAACTTTGTAAATAATGCAAGCATAAAAAAATGGATGCAGTCTATTGCAGTAGGTGGGATAACCATTTTGGAAAGCAACATGGTGCTGTGTCTCTAAAACCTTAAGTTAAAGAAAGCCATTTGGATGAGCCAATTCTCATGAAATAATCAGAGATGCTGATGAGGGTCATTATCTTTTCTGCATAGCTATGCTGTCTCCCTTGTCACCAGGATGGACGTGCAGAAGGTCCAAAATAAATGCTATCAACTATCTTGATGGTTCTGACTTTCATAAAACATCTGCTTCCATCCAGGGACTTGGTAGAGAGAGTTTCTCCTTCCTGGGCTTGCTTGATCAGGAAGGGTACTTTCTGTGTCACTGTATTAAGGGATGTGTCTACACTCACTGTGAATGACAGTTATGCCCCTGTGTTAGCAAGTGACACTTGTCACATCAGTGGAGAAAAGCAGTGTCTCGGCCGTACTGAATGCTTTGTGGAAGTCCAACAAGGGAGACCAGATGCAAGAGCAATCAAAGAGGGAAGGGATTCAGCTCTAGAGAATGCTGGGAATTCAGGATGAGAAGCCTTTCTGCCTGAGCCCAGGCTGTGAAGAGTCAAGACAAAAACTGACTTTGAAAAAAAAAAAGCCAAGCATTCCAGAAGATCCTTGGCTTGGTTCAGCACTCAGGAGAGAAAAGAAACAGCTTGCTCTTCAGACAGAGCCAAGAGCCTCTAGGTACCAAACTTTTGAAGCATGGAGGGAAAAGGGACTTGAAGATGAGAGAGAAGCAGCAACATGAGACACGGACCCAACCACCAGGGATAACTAGTAACAGAAATGTTTCTGAATCTTGGCTACTGTTGCATTTACCACTTGGTTCACATTACAGTGTGGGTGCTCACCATCCTTCCCAAATCTGGCTGTTAACCCAACTACCTCTGCCATAGCTGTGGGACTCTAGAGACTCTCTCTGTCTTAATACCTGAGCTCACTCTACTGGCCCAGGCCCCTTCAACTCCCACGTTCTGTGCCCTCTGCCACCCACACATGCCCACTCACACCCTCAGACATTACCACACCATGGGCTTGGTTGAAAGGACTAAGTTACTAAGCAAACAAGGACCAGTTCCATAGTAGTGAGCACTGAGCATAGCTCAGTTTGTAACCTGCCCACCTCACAAGCATGAGGGCCTGAGCACACTTGGAATTCCAGTGCTGAGGAAGCAGAGACACTGGGAATGCAGGGGCCTTGCTGGCCAGCTGGCCAATCCTCACCCTAATTGATGAACTCAAATCTACCAAAAGACTGTCTCAAGGGAAACGTATGGTGTTTGTGAGGATTACACTTAAGGTTGTTCTCTGACCTACACACACACGCACACTCACACACACACACACACACTTGTAAATTTATGTACACACAGACCCACACATACGTGCACACATACTTTAAAGAAGGAACAAACGGAAGGAAGGATAGAAGAAGGGAAAGAAGGGGAGGAGGAGAGGGATACGGGATATATAGAAGGAGGGAGGGAGGAAGGGGGAAGGGAAAAAGGAAGAGTGTTTTTGGGCCGGAGAACACATGATTCTGCATACTGACTTGTAAGACCACAGGGACCGCTGCTAACAAAAGTTGAGTGAGCACAGGATGTACTCTAGGCACTGTGCCAAGGGCTCTACATGCTTACGGATTATTGCGATTTTACCCTCACAGCGACTCTAGAAGCAAGTTACTGGTATTATCGTGATTAGCTTGCCAGTTTTATACATGAGGAATTGAACACTTGAAAGACTAAGTAATGTTCCTGCAATAATGGAATTAAAAAGCAAACCAAAGACACAGCTTTGAACTCGCCTATTTAACAAGGACTGTATTAATGTGATACCTGCCATGTACCATCCATCTAGTGCTGTGTGAGACATAGCCAATGTGCTCTAGCAGGGAACAGGACTAGTCAGTTCCTGTCCCCAAGACACGTGTTGTCAAGAGGAGGTAAACTCCAGGTCTCTGTAGCTGCCCCAATAGGCCATAAAGCTAAAATTCATATTTTGTACCCCAAAGACCAGGGACAGAACCACGGCACTTCCTGCCACTCTGTTACTGGAAATGACCCTTCCTTCTGCGAGCATCATGGCATTAAGGAAGTTCATGGACTGAGGTCAAGCTACATATCTGTATAACCAAGAGTTAATGTTACATAGATGTTGTGCCTAGATGTTGAGGCTCTGAGTTGAAGTACAGGTCCATGGAACTTTAGAATTCTAGAAAGCCTAGCAGCAACATTCTCTCTCAGTAAGACTGCTTGTTACCACCACTTGCCTCAGATCAGCAGGGTCAACCCACCTATCCCCGCGCACTGTTTCCAGTATTTAATTCTTCCTAAGTAATATAGTACTTGTTTACTTTGTCTGTGGTTTAGACTTTTTTTCAGCCTCAAAATCCCCTCAAGGGCATGGACTCTTTTATGTGTTCCATGTGTGACCCCAGTGACTAGACTGAGGCAGATACACAGTGTGAATCAGAGAAGTGAATATTCTATACAGGCTTAGAAAAGTGGTACCAACTAGACAGGAGTAAAGGACAGTGAAAGAGAAACTGAGGCAGGAACTAAGTTCCCAACAAGCAGAACAGTCCCCAAGAAGCACTCTGCAAGAACTAGAGGAGGCTGGCCAAGCAGGTTACACCTTAAAAA
>NW_022196900.1:14141529-14192887 GCF_008632895.1 Mastomys coucha
AAAAAAAAAAAAAAAAAAAACCTAGAAAAACAGAAGCCCCTGCAGGAGGTAATGTACTTATTCTTCTCAGAGCTCAGAATATCTAAGAGCCAGGAATCTAGGGTGGGTCAGGAAGTTTATGACTGTCTATTCTGCAAGGATTCCAGGGAGCCTGCTGGGTCAGATGAGAGTCAGGGGTTGGGGATCAAAGCAAAGGCTAACTAACATCCAGGAAGTCTGAGAGAGGAAGCTAATGGCATCCACCCACCCCACCACGGAGAAGTGTCTCACCTTGAGACAGAGGTGTGGGAAGTGAGCTTTAGTTCATGTTTCTTCCAGGAGGTCAGCGATCCTTAAGAACGTGGGAGTGTGCCTCTTCCCATCTTCAGGTTCATGGCTTGAAACAGGTCGTGGCAAAAATATTTATGCCATTAAAAACTGGAGATGGCCATCAGGGACCATCTGCTAAACTGAGTGAGCATTGGTTGGTAATTATTTGCCAGCACATCTCTGGCAGAGTTGATTATACATCTAAGGCTAGGGAAGATTGTCCATCTAGAGAAGGGGATGGGAACTGCATGGAGGGACCCAGGCTGAGGCAAACTCACAGAAAGAGCCCTGTTCCCTAGGCTAAAGATGGGATCTGAAGATGGAGCTAAAGAAAAACTTACTAAGCCTTCCTGGGGACCTTTGGCGCATAGTAGAATTTATGCAGGTATCTGTCTTTCAAACTCTAAGACCCATCACTCCATTTACTAAAATGTGCCGGGCTGGCAGCTAGACCACAGAGATGACAAGAGAGCCCTCTTCCTGTCCCAGCAGAGTTCACTGTTTTTTATAGGAGTCCAAGAAGTTACAACCTGAGAGTTAAACAGACCTTGTGGCCATTTTACTTAAATCCCTCAAGGTTAGGTTGGTTTTCATATGTTTAAAATACTTAATTTCTTTGACATGGTCACACTTGTATAAAGAGTTTTGCTTTTGCTTTGGTTTAGTTTGTTTTCTCACCACACTCATCCCCATTCTGTTCCTTACCTCTTCTCCACTCACTGGGAAACCGTCTCTCTAACATGTTCCCCTGAGACTTTTCATGTCTCTTTTGGTTTTTCAAAAATTTAAAGGATTCTAAAAGGATCTCTAAAAAGGAGAAAGAGGAGGAGGAGGAGGAGGAGGAGGAGGAGGAGGAGGAGGAGGAGGAGGAAGAGATTGAGGAAGGCAAATGACAATCTAGAACAGGCTTCAAGGCATAAGCCATTTGGTATCTGGCCATTACAAAGAAAGCTTTGCCAACTCTTTGTCTAGCAAACTAGACCGTATAGAGAAAGGCCTAGTTAGGCTTGATGGCTCTCACTGTTAATCTCAACACTCTGAAGATAGAGGCAGACAGATCTCTGTGAGTTTGAGGCCAGCCCACACTACAAAGCCAGGGCTGTGTAGAGAGATCTTATTTCAAACAAACAAAACAACACACGCGCGCGCACACACACACACACACACACACACCCTTCTTTCTTTACAGCAACACCAACTGACCATCAAAAGCAAAGTTTCAGTCCAGACTAAGGAAAATCTAAAAATAGGTAAGGGGGTGTTAATATTTGCCAATGAACAAGACTGCAAATTTCTGTGTTAAGGTCACAATTACCAATTAGAAGTACACACTGGCCAAATTTGACTGGGCCCTGATAAAACTGACCCCATGTAAGTCTGAGTTTGGACCAGGGACACAGAAGAGAACATGGGACATGGTGAAAGGACCCTTCCCAGAGTCAGTTTGAAGGTAGAGATCAATAAATTCCCCCCAAAGCCACTGACCTTTATAGATGAGTTCATGCCTTCCTCTAAAAGAACCAGTGGGGTCACACTCTTTCTTACGCTTCTCCCAGAAACCTTCCATTTATAGCTTCTCCCAGAAACCTTGCATCTATAGCTTTAGGTTACGGAGGACCGGCTGACCTTGGTAGTGACGTCACTCTTCCCCCTCTGGGAAGTGAACTGACTCAGCAAACCCTTGAGGCCAGAAGGAGGAGTTCAAATGTCAGCATTGTTCAGCACAGCTGAGATACATCAAGGTTGTCTGGTGTCTCCATAGAGCTGGAGGTACCAGGGTTAGCAGAGCAGGAACACATAACAGTTTTCGGTGTCACAGGCTAATCTAACAATTATCAGCTCCCTCCCAGCGAGACTCTTAATAAAAACTCAACGCTGTGGCATAGAAAGGATGGCGTCCAAACACGAGGGTTACGGTGCCTTGAGTGAGCATCTCCACCATGCCACTGTGGCACTGCTGTTGGACCCCCGCAAGGGGTTGTTTCCCAGAATCCCCTCCTGCTAGGAACTTCTCACCACCCCCATCCACATGGCCTGGGCTTTGTGGCCTAGTCTCCCCCTACCCTATATTTGAATAGAGAAGGTTGGGCATGTGACTCAAGGTGGGCCAAGCATCTTCCTCAGAACCCTCCCAACTGCAGTAAGACTCAATATCTTTCAGGGAATATCCAGCCATGTGGATGAAGGCTGTCTACAGTTGGAGAAGATGAAACCTAGAAGAGATTAGTGGTGGAGAAAAGGACTGGCAGCATCCATCTCTGGGGACCCAAGTTTTCTGGAGGACAAGTTGAAGCCATGTTCCTGTTGTGGATAGCCCTGATCTTGTATTTTGATGCTAATTCTACTCTCCTGGTCTCTTGTCCACCCCAAACTTTTCAGCTCCACCATCCCTCCTGCTGCCCAATCATCTGCCCTTAGCTTTTATTTGAAAAGTTAAGGTAGGGAGAAGGTTCACAAGGCACCTATATCTGTGATTCACTCCTGGTCTGCAGTGCTTTCCAAGAGAGGAGAATTAGCATCAAAATACAAGACCAGGGCTATCCACGACATGTTACAATTTTGTAAGCTGGTTATTCAAATTGTTCATCGATACATTTGAGTGTTTGTTTCTTGTCTTGCTTGTTCGGTTTGTTTTTGTTTGTTTTCTTTTTGCCTTAATGGCTTCCATTTTGAATTTCTTCTGGTTATAAACAAAAATGTCTGAATCTACCTGCAATACTGGTAAAACAGAGTTATTCAAAATGACCCAAGAGGGCTTCTGGCCCCGCTTTCACACTCAGAATATGCTTAAAGAGAATGCACCTATTCAGAGGCAGTCTGTCTCCAGCCCAGGCAGCCTCTGTAAGGTCTATTATGATTTGCATCTGCATGTCCACCACAGACTCATGTCTTCAGTGATTCCACCACCACCCCCCACCCCCTTTTATGGCGCTATTTGAAGGCTGTGGCACCCTGGCAAAGAGAAATCGTACACTAAGGATGGGCCTTTGAACATCATTCCAGGGTGCTTTCTCTGTTTCTTTGCTAGGGTATAAACAAGAAACTGGCCCATGCTCCTACTTCCATGAGTTCACTGCCAGGAGGGACTAAAGTCACTGTGAAACAGTGAGCCGGACACAGCCCTCCTCTGTCTCATAGTTCCTGGCAGATGTTAGTCAGTTTGACTAAGTTCAACAGGAAACTACACCAAGTGCAAAAGCCTGTGCCACTTCTGTCTTAATTCTCCTTTCACTGGGAATCTGGATGTTCTATCATCTCCAGGAATCAAACTCAGTGATCAGCCCCAGTTTACCTCAGCCAGGCAGCGTTAAGACTCAAACCCAGGTAGTAGTACAGACTAGAGTCCCCGTAGAAGGCCAGAAAGTGGAAATGCCAGTGTGGAAAAAGAACAACCTTAAGTTTAGAAACAGAAAGATCTCAGTCTAAGAAAATAAAAAAATGACAAGATGAGGCTACTGAGACAGAAAAGAATGCAAGGACAAGAGGACTCGAAACAAGAAATGTGTCTGGCTACAGTGTAGCGTTACTGACATTAGGAAACTCTAGAGAAAATGACAGCTGGGTACATGGGGTCTCACTATCAGTCTGAGGATGCTAGTCTTGACATGACAGCAAATATGATGGCAAGATTTGGTAGAATCTTGACTAGAGGATAAACATGAGGAAAATTTTATTTTAGCTATGTGTTTCTTACAGAGAATAGAAAAGAGAGCACATTTCTCAACTGACACAGAAGATTAACTCGAGGGAGACTCTGGCAAAGGTAGTATCTATTCTGTAAAGAATATGCTATTGTTATTTTGAGTTCTTTTGTCATTAGTGTTGCTACTTAAAACATTAATTGGGTTTAGTATAGCAAGTTTGAAAATACAGACCAAAATATTAAAAGGATATCCCAATTTTGAATGCAAAGTAAGTAGTAAGATATTTGTGTGCATCATTGCATAACAATTTATAACATATGAATACAAAAAATAAATCTATTACAAAGTACTACCCTTTGTATTTACCAACATAATTCTTATTAGGTTTTTGTTTGAGTGATAAACTCTTAGGACATTTACAGTATTATTTCATTCACCGAAAATAAATTTATATGCATCTTTCTTAGACCTTTATCCTGTAGCTCAAATAAACATCTTTCTACATCTGTCCTTTAGATCAGAATTTTAGTTCTAAATAGTTATGTTTGGGAAATATCACATTCTTTATAGAAATTAAATTTCTAGGTGTTCTACAACAAATTGATCAAAGCTAAAAGAACTTTACTCCAAAAAAATATCTTTTTAATGGAAATTTATTTATTAGCTCTGTATAGTTCTAATTGAAACTGGTATTCCCAGAGCTGGAAAGACAACTTAGTTGGCAAAGCACTTGTCATGCAAGCATGGAGAGACCTCAGCTCAATTCCTGGAGCCCACATTTAAAAATTGGATATTATGGTAGCTGCTTGAAACTCCTTGGTTAGGGAGGCAGAGGCAGGCAGATCCCTGAGGCTAACCTACTCGTCCCCATGCCAAGGAAAGACCCAGACTCAAAATTAAAGGCGGAAAACTCCTGAAAAACAGCACTAAAGGTTGACCTCAGCTTTTACACACACACACACACACACACACACACAAACAGGCACAGGCACATCAGCACACACAGGTGCACACAACACACAATGGATACATTCAGAAGAAGGGTGTTCAAAGTTCTGTGCTAGTTTAATATCCTTTGATGTTTGATGGAAAACATCAAAGGAACCCCCGCTTGTGAGGGCAGTAGTGATTTACACAGTGTGCTATGACGTCGGTATTGGCTACATGGTCAGAACTAAAAATCTGATCCAAAGGACAGATGGAGAAAGATTCTTATTCGAGGATATAAGAGTCCAGAATCTAAGCATTGGAGTGTGTAATTGTTACAGTGGCCTTTAGCCTTAAAGCCTAGATCTTAACTGAGAGTATTGAATATATACATGTGTTTATATGCAGATATGTAGATACAAAGATATGCAGATTTGCATATTATATACATATGCACATACACACATATATATGTATATATACATGTATATATACATATATATAATCCCCTTTATGATTTAGTCACCATTAGCTTACCTCAAACAAGCCATGTGCCCCTCTTTAGTTCCCTATGTCCTCCCATAAAACAAAGAATCTTTGTGTATGAAAAGGACCACCTGACACTTGATCACAATCTCTGGGTCACCTTAGTGTCCCTTCTTAAAGTGACATTCTCACATCCCCTGCTGCCCCCACTTCCACAGCTCATAGAGAGCCTCTATTCTCTCTTGGGGTTGAGGAAGCAATGGTGTAAGCAAACCCAAACATCAAGAGCCTCTCACACGTGGACACCAAGCATGCACAGACCGAACGCCTGGAGAACAAAGAAAGTGGGTGAAAGGGAATGGTTTTTGCTGACCAGATGTCAGAGGTTGGCTTACAACTCCACAGGGAAGACCAGAGCTCCACTAATGTTCATACTTGCTCTGGGGGGAAAATTCTCCTCACACAACTTAAAGCTGCTCAGGCGCCAACTCCCCAGCTGGTTTCCTCTAAAGACCTAGAGGCAAAGGAATTCTGGGTTTCAGTAGCTGTGGCCATACTTGCTCTCCTCAGAAAAACAAGTGTAATTTAATTCTCTCTCCCTCTCTCTCCCTCTCTCTCTCTCTCTCTCTCTCTCTCTCTCTTTCTCTCTCTCTCTCTCTCTCTCTCTCAAAATGGAAAGGGGATCAGTGAAAAGAGCCCCTTCCTCCACTAAAAAGAAAAAAGTCCTTTCATATATTCTGATGCAACTTCAGGCCCCACAATATTTTGTCCTTGATCCCAAGTGGAGTCTTGTTATGGTGTTCTTCAAAGTGAAAAAAGGACTAATTGCATGTCCCTCTTTCTCCCTGGTTGTTAAATAAGACACTAGGAAGCTAAACACAGTTTATTTTATCTGGAATACTTCTCAGCTAGGAATCATATTTCCTTGAACTGCTGTCACTTTCTGAGGTGACCTTCTATCCATCCTTCAAGCAAACTGTCAGTGAAGGGCTGGAGAGACAAAGCAGCTGGCAAAGCTGAGTTTTATCCCCCAGCACCTTTGTAAAAACTGGATGTGGAGATGTACCTATAATACAAGGGCTGGGGAGACAGAGACGGAGAGAAACAGAAAACCCAAGGTGGAGAAGGTTAGGAACAACACTGCAACACCTAATTCTGCCCTCTACATGCCTGTGTATACATGTACACATGCGCACAATAATTCACTCATGCACGCTTACATACACACAGATATCACAATGACCGACAAATCCTGAACCTAATCGGGTCTGAGAAAAGCACAGGATGACTCCTGCCTGTACCTAAATAAGGACCAAAGAGGAAATGAGACGCTACAGAGCCTCACCTACCGAAGGCATGGGCCACACCAACAACACCCATACCACCCAGGAGCCTGCGAAAGGTAGAACATCTCAGACCTACTCAATGAATATCTCCGGCCTAACAGGGCCTGGAAGCCTCACACAAAGATGCAGTACCCAAAACTCTAAGGAGCAAGGCCAGGAGGGTAATTGACAGCCGGATCCTGAAAGCAGTAGAGTCAGTGGGCGGGGAGGGGTGGGAGGGACCAGAGAGAACTCAAGACATAAAGACTGATGGTGTGTTAATTAATGTGAGTCATGAGCTGTTTCTGGGAAGGAGAGATGGAAAATGACCTTGGGAAGCAGGTCGGGGAAAACAGACAGTGCTTCAGTATCAAGATGGAGGTTGGCTCTGTGTCTTCCAGCTCTCCCCATATCTAGCCTTTGTCAGCTACTTACCTGATTTGTTCTGAGAGCCGAAACCAGTCCCTTCCCCTGGCCTGGCCTGGTAGTATCGTGGACCTAAACTACCAACAGAAAAGGGCAGCAGGCCCAGGAATACAGAGCTCTGAGTTCTATAAGCACTGCCTCCAATTGGGAATGAACAGGCACGGGAGACAGCTGGCTGTGGAATGGCTGTGCACAGAGGACCCAGACTTTCAAATGAAAAGTTAATGAAGTGAAGAAAAAATAAGAAGTCACCAGCAAAATCTCTTGTTCTAAGAACAATACAGAATATGAGATATTCAGTATTCTGTTCTTCAGTTTCCTAAATCAAAAAAGAGAAGGCTCTTGACCCACCTTATAGGATGTGGAGATTCATTGAAGCAGTACAAAGTCCTAAGAACAGTGCCCCACCCTCCCCAGTTACTTCCCAGAATCAAACAATGGCCTGCATTGTAACACAGGAGCTGGAGCTTTGGCTTGCTGAGTGTGGGTCTGGGGTGGGGCATCTAGCCTCCAAACTGGCCTCTAGTTATCCCCATGTCCTGGTATTCATTCTTGTGTCATCCCCTCCCACTGGCTTAGCTTGTGAGCCCAATAACTAATGGCTAAGGAGGTAAGAAATCAGGCCTGAGGGAATCAGGCCCAAGCAGCTCTGAGGGAAGCTAGCTATCCAGGCAGGCATAAACTGCTCTGCCAAGGGGTTTGTATAGTGAGGACTGGAGGCCACCATGAGCCAAGAGAGGGACTTTAGAAATAAGCTCAGTTGCCTAAGTCTAGCTCTGAAATCCCCTCAGTCCTTGCCAACAGCTTCCCAGCAGTCTCCTGAGAGTTCCAGAGCCCGAGAAGTCCAGGTAAGGCCTTCCCACACTCCCAGCCTATAGCAAAGGCATGATAATAAGCTCCTGTTCTATGCTGCTTACTCTGGAGGTCGTTTGTTGTGCAGCAATAAATATTTAAATCACCCGGCCCAGTGAAATATATGCACTACCGTGGGGAAGAGCCCAAGATCATCTACCCAAACATGCCTGGCACTGTTCCAGAGGTACAACAGACAGATCCACAGACAGAACAATAGTCATGAGCAGAGTTTAAGCCACAAGCGATGCTGCCTGGCACAGTGGGTCTCAACAGGGGCTGCTGAATATATGCCTTGCTTTACGGTAATTCATAGTGTTTACAACACTGGTCTTTTTTTTTTTTTTCAGACTGTGCCTTGCCCTAAGAGACCCCAACTTACAAGCATCCTTGGACTCTACTTTGAAGGTAGATCATGATTGCATTCCTAGGTAGACAAGTGAACAAGAGCGCACATAGTCCAGATTGAACGATGTCTTATCCCTAGAAGTGAAAATGTCAAGGTTTGAATTTATTGTGTGAATTCAGACTGTTTCTGTACATGGGTATATTAAAGCCGTACCAGGAAAACTAGTCCTGAGACCTTTGGGACACATCAGACCAAGCAAAGGGTATAAATAACTCTTTAGCTGGATTCCACAAAGAGGTGACACATAGCATTGCAATGGCCATGACTCCCAACCTGTCATCTGACCACATGGTTTCTACACCAAGGCAAGAATTTCAGCCAATCCCAGGGGCTTGGCTTGGTCTAGCCCCTGTTGTTAATATGCTCCACTCCACTGCTGTCGGTCCATCTCATCTGGACCTGTTGTATAGCCATCTGTCTCTTCCTTAGTCTGAAGCCAATCCTGCCTCTTTGTGTCTGTAGCTAGACTCATCTCGGCAACTTACCTCTCAAACCTGTGGCCTGTCTTGCAGTTTAATTTGTTTAATTTCGCAGCCTAATTTGGGTTCCTTACCCTTTCAATACAAAAAAACTCTTGAATCCCTATGAGTTTCCTAGATCTTCATTTCTCAGGTGTCTTTAAAACTCTTTGCCCCTTGAGCCCTCTGTGGTCTCTGTGTAACATACATATAGAGTATATACATATATATATATAGAGAGAGATTTGTATTTACTGTGGGGTATACAATGTATAATCGAGAAGTAATATTAGTCTTTAAGATTGGCAAAAAAGAAACCATTTGCTGAGATAAGGAGGGGTACCTGACAACTCGCTGGTGCTTAAACAGCAAGACTTTGTGAACTCACTGCCAGTCAATTAATTCTGACATTTCAGAAAGATACAAACATGTTTACGTTGCTGACATAACACATGCATGAGAGTACGCCAACCTGGTATCATTTTTCTGGTTTCAGGAATGTGACCACTGAAAACCCAAGAGAACTCCCCAGTTACGTTGCTGACATAACACATGCATGAGAGTACGCCAACCTGGTATCATTTTTCTGGTTCCAGGAATGTGACCACTGAAAACCCAAGAGAACTCCCCAGTTCTCCAGCAGTGTCCTAGCCCTGAGAAAAGTTATGATTCAACTGTGAAAGGTAGTAGAATTGAGGCCTCTATACTTAAGTCAAAAACTCTACCTTGAAGCTAAGGAAGATAAATCAGCATTTCAGCTGTACAGCCTCCTGGTGTCCCCGGCCTCTAACCAGTGACTAATCTTCCCACATACTCACTGGGGTGGTTTGTATATGCTTGGCCCAGAGAATGGCACTATTAGGAGGTGTGGCCTTATCGGAGTAGGTGTGTCACTGTGGGCCTGGGCTTTAAAACTCTAGTCCTAGCTGCATGGAGACCAGTATTCTGCTAGCAGCCTTCAAGTGAAGTGTAGAACTCTCAGCTCTGCCTGCACCATGCCTGCCTGGACACTGCCATGCTTCCCATCTCAATGATTATGGGAGGAACCTCTGAACCTGTAAGCCAGCCCCAATTAAATGTTGTCCTTATAAGAGCTGGTATCTATTCACAGCGAATGTTGTCCTTATAAGAGCTGGTATCTATTCACAGCAATAAAACCCTAACTAAGACACCCACCCATCCACTGCATGCAAAGAAAGATATTGCCTAGAGTGGTAGTGCTGCCATAGACTCATAGGTTTGAATGCTTGGCCCATTAGGAGTGGTACTTTTAGATGTGTGGCCTTGGAGGAAGTGTGTCACTGCGGGAGCAGGCTTTGAGATCTCCTATGCTCAAGTTATGTCCAGTGATACAGTCTTCTGTTGTCTGCAGGTCAAAATGAAGAACTCTTGGCTCCTCCAGCACAAAGTCTGCTTACACATTGCCCTGTTTTCCACTATGATGACAATGGCCTAGACCTCCGTAAGTCAACCCCAACTAAATGTCGCCTTGGTCATGGTGTCTCTTCACAGCAATAAAATGCTAAGATAACCACTGTCAGAGTCAAAGCTAGAATCATGTCACACACATTACTGGGGATGTTTTTCTTTAGTGGCAAGAGGTCCAGGAACATCATTTCTAGTTAGTCTCTTTGTTCCCTCGAGAAATAATTTGGAAATGATGATGATGATGGCTGATGGTTGTAGTGTGATGGTAGTGGTGGTGATGATGGTGGGATAATGATGATGATGACCCCAGAGCATGTAAACTCATAAGGACAGAAAGAATGATGGGTTACAGAGTCTTAGTGTGGAAGGAGAAGAGAATGAGGAGTTGTTTGACAAGCACAGAATTCCAATGTGAGAAAATGGAAAGAAATGTTGATAATGGTAAAGGGGTACTCAAACAATGTAAAGCTACCTAAGGCCACAGAACTGCGTCCTTTAATAGTTAAGATAGTTTTGCATTTTTGTATATTTTACTGCAACCAAAACTAACAGAAGTTACTGTCACCAAGAGCATGTGAGGTGCCAAGCAGTGTTCTATGGCAGGGCACATCTCTTGCAATCTTCCTAGCAACACTGAATAGCTATGATGAGTGCCAGTGTCCCTCACAGGGAGCAGAGGTCCAGGAGTCATCACATGCTACTGGAGAAGGGAGAGAGAGGCCTGTCTGCCTCTAACACTCCTCACATATGCATTCTCTGATCCCTTCAGCATCCCTGCTAATGTTCCTAGGATTTGGTCTGTGTGACCTGAGACAAAAGCAGAAGAGAAGAGGACATAATGACATACTTCTGGGGAAGCAACACTACACATTCCCTAAGAAAGGACCCAGTGATCTCTCCATAGCGGCTGGCCTCCACAAATGCCTTATTCTTTGCTGTTTAACATGGTTACCAAAGGCAGAAGATACTCAGTGGAGCATAGGGTGACAGAGCTGAGACTAACTGTGCACACCAGTCAGGGGTTAGTCAGAAAAGCAGGGCTTGATGACTGGTAGAGAAGAAAGGACCTATTACAGCAGTTAGACCTTGTGCTGAATAATAGATAGCTACCATACTGTGGTTCCCTAGCATGGATCATTAGTTTTGAAAATTTACCAGGAAACTTCTATTCCATATGCAAATGCTAGGAGATCTCTCTGGGAATCCCTGCTGTGGTATTTCCCTCATCAGCCTGTATCTGTAACGGAACCTAGGACATTTTGGATCATTCATGTCTATCTTGTCTTTGGATGCTGTCACTCCTTCAGGCCAGCTCTATTTCACCTCTGTATTTCCAGCTCCTACCTTGATAGCTGTCAGATAGTAGATGAAACTGCCCCCTATTCATTATCTTAGACATACACACAAATATAAGGACAAACGGAAATTTTATCCTGGGGAGATAGCTCAGTTGGTAAAGCATTTGTGTCAGAAGCATGTGGGCCTGAGTTCAATCCCAAGAATGCATGTTAAAAAAAAAAAAATCTGACCGGGCAGTGGTGGCACACGCCTTTAATCCCAGCATTTGGGAGGCAGAGGCAGGTGGATTTTTGAGTTCGAGGCCAGCCTGGTCTACAGCGTGAGTTCCAGGACAGCCAAGGCTACACAGAGAAACGCTGTCTCGAAAAAACAAAACAAAACAAACAAACAAAAAATCTGGGCATCATGGCACATAATTACAATCCCAGAGCTGGGAAGCTCAGTAGCGGGGTCAACGAAGCAGCCTAGCCTACTTAGTGAACTCCAAGCTAACAGGAGACCTTGTCTCAAAATGTAAGGTGAGAATTACCTGAGCAATAATAGCCAAAGCTGAGGTTGTCCTCTGGTAACACACATACACATACACACACACACACACACACACACACACACACACACACACACACACACACACACAGAGGCAATAAGCTCTTAGCAAATGTTTGCTAAATAAATGAATTTAGAACACTCTCAACATCTACAAATTCCAGTTGAGGATTAGAAGAGAGTTCTTCAGGTTGTCCTGTAGCCCAGGGCTCCTTATCAAAAGCCTTAGCCACCCCTGTACTTTTGGGTTTGGGAGTGTGGTGATTGACCGCTCGCCGGTCAGGCCACACAGCATCTGCGCCACAGTCCCACGGAAGCTGTTCATCTCCGTGCTGATGAGGGAGGCAGTAGGTCCAGTGCGCAGTCTCCTACACTGCTTTCATGGTCTCCCGGACTGGCAGTATCTCTGCGTGGCTGACAAACAGCGGACTCTGACAGAGAGGAAATGAAGTTCCAGGATAGCAAGTGTGCAGGATGGCTCTGAAGCAGTTGCAGCACTCGGTTTGGCCCAATCTCAGCATCATGGGCCGCAAAGAGCCGCAGAGGTCGTGGATCTTAACCATCTATCACTTGGAACTGGGAATTAGCAAAGCAGCTTCTCAAACGTCCTGGCTGTGTGTCACTCAAGGAGAGCTTTAGATATGAAGAGCAAGCGAGAGAGATAGGAAGCAGCCGGTTACAGCCTCTGTCGCTCTAGGTAGTCACACCTGCCAAGAACAGCTGTGGATTCGCTATCTGGCCTCTGTACAAGGTCTGCAGTGAAGAGTGAGGATCAGCAGGCCCCACTAGCTTAATGTACCCGGAGCATCACTTGAACTGGTTGAGATGCCTGAATTGGTGAGAAACATGGTTTGGAACCTTCCAGAAGGACACACAAGTCAAGAGGCATCTCACCCAGGAAGACATGTCTGCTGGGTCCCAGTCTGGTGCTTACTGGGTTCTGATCCACCTTTCCTGCTGCTTAGGCCTAGCTTCCCTTGGCCCATCGTACCCGATGACCTAGTTCCTGGAGGTCCACACTCAGCCCTGTCTCCTAGGCCTACCCACCTGAAACAGGGAAGATAAGTAAAGGAGAACTTTGGACAGCCTGCCTCACTCCAACCTCATGCCAACCTGCGGTTAGGTTAATTATGAAAAACCAGCAACTCCGAGAAACGGGGCGTTTGCCCCAAAGTCGTAACCCTGCTAAAGCCTGATAGAGGAACCAAAATGCACGTATGACACACTCTGCAATAACATGTGTCAGGATGCACCTGCGCTGCCTTCCTGCCTTCCTCTGACTTATTTGCATATCTCAAGTCCCTAATATTATTTCTGGCTCCCTCCTCAACCCACAACCCCTCCTCAACCCAAATATCTCCGTAGGTGGGGTTCTGAGTTCTCTCCTCTTAAAAAGTCTTTCTGGCCCCACCCGGTCTTCTCTCCTCTTCCTTCCTTCCTTCCTTCCTTCCTTCCTTCCTTCCTTCCTTTCTTCCTTCCACTAGGCTTCCATCATAGTCTCTGAACTGAACCTGAACAAGCTACCACAGAAACAAATACCCAACAGATCAGTCTATATATAAGACAGTGGCTATAACAGAGATATCTGTATTACTTCTCATCTGATGCTAGATTTTCTTTTGGGGGTGGGGTGGGGTGGGGGTGTACATTAGTTAGGTTTCTATTGCAGTAATAAACACTTTGACAAAAATCAACTGGGGAAGGCTTTATGTCAGCTTCCAGTCTATAGTCCATCTTGGAGGGAAGTCAAGGCAGGAATGCAAGCAGGAATTGAAGTAGAGAGCATGGAAGAATGCTTCTCACTGGATTGCTCCCCAGAGCTTGCTTGGTTTGATTTCTTATACATTTCAGGACTATCTGCCTAGGGATATCCACAGTGTTTTGGGCCTTTCCACATCATGTATTTAAAAAATATGCCCCACAGGCTTACCTACAGGCTAATCTGAAGGGGGAAGGCTAATCTGAAGGGAGAATATTTTTCAATTAGTGTATCCTCTTCTGAGCTGTTCCTAGTTTGTGTCAAGTTGTCATAAAACTACCCAACACAGGGGGAAATTTCTTAGAAACTCCCATTAGTACAGAAATGAAAGTTCTAACAGTTTCAAGTATAGACAGTTTTCAGGGCACATACTCATGAAATATATATATAATAAGAAAGATATACATATATAATAAAATTATATATATAAGAAATATATACATGTAAAATATAATAAAATTATATATGTGTGTGTGTATATATACATATACATATGTATATATGTATATGTATATATATATACATATATACGCAGAGAGATAGAGTTTGGAGTTGAAGATGGCTATTATTAACCCAAGTGTACATCAATTACTGATGGATTAACAAGGGCTGGTGAGATGGCTCAGTGGGTGAGAGCACCAACTGCTCTTCCAAAGGTACTGAATTCAAATCCCAACAACCACATGGTGGCTCACAACCACCTATAATGAGATCTGATGCCCTCTTCTGGTGTGTCTGAAAACAGCTACAGTGTACTTATTTATAATAATAAATAAATATTTGAGCCAGAGCAAGCAGGGAGTGAGCAAGCAGGGCTGACCTGAGTGAACGGGGCCAACCAGAGCAAGCAGAGGTTCGAAAAAGTCAATTCCCAACAACCAGATCAAGGTTTACAACTATCTGTACAGCTACAATGTGTACTCATATACTCAAAATAAATAAATCTTTTAAAAATGATGGATTAACAAAATTGGAATCTAAATACACAACATACTTGAGAATATTATTCACTGATAAAAATAGAATGAAATACTGTTATATTCTATAAGATAATGAAACCTTGTAACCACAATAGGAAATAAAATAAGCTTATTTCAAAAGGCCACATATTGAATGATTCCATTTAAATGGAACATTCTGAGTAATCAAATATAGGATCGGAAAGTAAATAATTGATTCCAGAGGCTGAGGGAGTGAGAAAGGAGAGTGGTTGTTACTGGCTACAGAGGGTCCTTTTGAAGTCATAAAAACATCTTGGAAATAAATAACAGTGATAATTGCACAACTTTGTGAACACATTGTTACGGCTTGAGTTAAAATGGCCCCCATAGCCTCATATATTTAAAAGCTTGGTCATTGGAAAGTGGCACTACTTGAGAGGGATTAGGAAGTGTGGCCTTGTTGGAGAAAATATTTCACAAGCAGGTAAGCTTTGAGGTTTCAGAGACCCAAACCAGGCCCAGGGCCTATCTTCCTGCTGCCTGCTGATCCAGATGGAGAACTCTCAGCTCCTTCTCCAGCACCATGTCTGCCTTATGCCTCCATGCTTCCTGCCATGATGATAATGGACTGAACCTCTGAACCTGTAAGCCAGTCTCAATCAAATGCTTTCATTTATAAGAGCTGATGCGCTCATTGTGTCTCTTTACACTAAAAGAACAATGACTAAGACACACATACTAACACCACCAGTTGAACACTTCACAATAACAATTCTTACAATGTATACATCTTAATAAACTTGCTCTTTTGTAACATTTTGAAAATGTTTACTTATGAAAGAACAGAGAAAGAAACAGAATTGTATAGAGGAAGAATTTGCCCTGGAATGCAGGCTGCTGTAAGCCTCCCCTAACCATGAGCTCCTTAGCAAGGACTGTGCATCCGATTACATCACATCTGACTGAAATGGACCAGCCTTATAGCCCCACCCTCTTCAGTCACCAGAGAAGGGCTTCCACAGGAAGGATGAGACTCAGATGATGTAGACCCTGGAGAGTCTAACAGCAGGAATCACTCTGCTGATCACCTACACAGGAGCATCAAGTACTTCTTAGAAGGGTACCTAGGCTAACTAAGGAAAAATGTGACAGTTGTTGCAGAACAAAGGGAAGTTGGGAGAAATAATATCAATCATCAGGGGAACCAGGAGGGTGCCATAGGATCCCACCCAGAACTTCTCTTCTTCTCCCCAAATAAGATGCAGAGTGTAGATTGTTGTGTTTTATAAAAAAGAAAAGGGAGAACCAGGATATGTTTGGTAGAGGCACAGAATGGTGAGGTGGAAGGGGATGCCTCTGCAGGCCCATGCTGAGACATCCCTTCCTCCTGAAGTACCAATTATAAGGGCAGATATAATATGGAATAGTTTATTTAGGGCACGGGGAGGGGAGTTGAGGGGGTAGAGACAGAGAAAGGCGGGGGTGGGGGAGTAGAGGAGTAGAGGACAGCCATGAACATGTGAGAGATGAGGGAGAGGAATGGGAAGAGAAAAGATGGAGAAGGACGAGGGAAAGAGGGGAATAGAGGAAGAGAGTGAGGAGGGGCAAACATCCCCTTTTATACTGAGTCAGGAATACCTGGATGTTGCCAGGTAACTACAGGACAGAGCCTAGAAGAAATATTAACATAAATAGAGACCCTGGAAGAGGCTGCGCCTCCTCCCTCTCTTCCTCCCCCTCCTCCCCTCCTCTTCCTTCTCCTCTTCCTCCTCTTCCTCCTCTTCCTCTTCTTCACCTTCTTCTTCTTCCTTCTTTTTCTTTTTTTTTCAACTAAGCAATTCTATTCTAAGATTTCACCTTCTTCTTCCTCTTTGGCTCCTGTTTCTCCTGAAACATTTAAACTACAAAGAAAATTTAGGTTTAATGAAAAAGAGAAAGCTCTCTTCTTTTCTCCTTGCAAGGAAATTAACATTAAGGTATAATCTATAAATTTATTTTTATTATTTTTAATTGTGTTGGGGGAGGTTAGAGGAGTCCCAGGAGACTTGAGCCACTGGGCATGGATACTTGAGAACCCAACTCATCTGAAAGAACACTATAACTCTAAACCACTGAGCCATCTCTCCAAGCCCAAAGGTGTGATTTATGAGTGAAGTCAATACTCATATTGCCTATCCAATATGTGCATGAAAAACAAATGCTCAACATTCTTACATTCTTAGCCATCAAGGAAATAAAAATCAAAACTTCACTGAAATTCTATCTCGCCCCAGTCAGTATGTTATCACGAAAACAAATGACATCTCATGCTGAATGTGGGGACAGAGGAACACATCACTCAGGTGCCGGGAGGCTAAACTGCTGTAGCTAGTATGGATGCCAGTGTGGAGGGTCCTCAAAACACAGTAAAGCTACCAGATGACCCAGCTAACTACTCTTGTGTACACTGCAAAAGGACCAAAATGAACACATTACAGAGACACCTGCTTGTGCAGCACTGCTCCCAACAGCCAGGTTAGAGAGTCAGCCTAGGTGCCATCAACAGATAATAGATACAGAATGTGTGGTATATAGACACGAAAAGAACATACAAAACAACACCAGGTCATTTGCAAGAAAATCAACCGACCTGAAGATAGTAGGTTAAGTAGAAGAAGCCAGAAAGAACAGACATCACACATTTTCTCTCATGTGTGGAGTCTAGATTTAAAAAAAAAAAAGTAGGACTATTGGGAGGTAGGGAAGGTTTGGTTTGGGACAGGGTGTATGCTCAAGCAGCTGCCTTGAACTAGCTGTATAGTGTTTTTCACTTAGGAGTAAATTAAACTCAAGTGATTTTATTAAAAAAGAAAAAAGAGGGCTGGGCAGTGGAGGTACACGCCTTTAATCCCAGCTCTCAGTGGCAGATATAGGCAGATCTCTGAGTTCAGGGCCAGCCTGGTCTACAGAATGAGTCTCAGGACAGCCAGGGCTACACACTGAAATGCTGTCTCAAAACAAACAAACAAACGAACGAACAATAACCAAACAAGCAAAATAGACAAAACAAAATGATACCACAAAAGGAAAAAAGTGTGAATGGAGAGGTGGCTCAGCAATTAAGAGTATGTATGAGCTTGCAGAGAAACCAACTTCAGGTTGGTTCCCAGCATCCATACCAGGCAGTTCACAACTATCTATACCTCTGGCTCTAGGAGATCTGATACGTTCTTCTGGCCTCTGTGGTCAGCTTTACTCACATGTAAATACCCACACACGGACATTCAGACAGACACACACATACACACATCTGTGTGTGTAATTAGAAATAAAATAAATCTACAAATAGGAAATGAAAAATATTTTAAAAGACCTATTTGTTAAACCAGAAGAATGGTGAGGGGGAATAAGAAGTACCACCAACCCCAGTCTGATTCAGAATCGGGACTTCATCTACTAGCTTTTTACAAAGAATTGGATTTGGACACTGCAAGCAGCCTGTACCCACTGAAGGTTATTGCAAGGGGAAAGCCAGTAAGGAAACTGCAAACCCAGACGTCCAATGTACCAGCCTTGCAAAAGTGCCTTTTTCCATGTGTCATCTCAGGTAACCCTCTCAACAACTCCTTGAAGCAGAGAGATGGAATTCTTATAGTGTTCATGGTACAGTTGAGGCAACCAAGATACAGAGCTTAAGTGATTAGCTTAAGATGCCATAGCAACTGGGAAACTGACTGAGCATGTTCCAGAGATAGTGACTGCCATTGTAATACTCATTCCATTGCCTGCAATGAGTTAAAGGCCAGCCTCCATCACCTCCCAAACCAAGTGCCCAGAGTGGTAGCCATCAGGCATCAGCTCCGAAATCTAAATGCTTGCCCCTGGAGGTCACAGCAATCTGAGGATAGACATCTTTAAGGAAGTATCTCATTAATCCGCATGGCTTTTAGCTAACAACAGAAATAAAGAAAACTATCTCAAGTACACCCCAGAAATGTAAGAACCATGTACATGTGGCCTTGACAAAGTCCATTCACACAACTCCGGAGAGTAAGCGCTAACCTTTATATTTTTTAACTCTGCTTGTGATTCCAAGAGAAGGTTTTGATGTCAACAAGATAGAGGAACTGACTATTCAGGGACCTTCATGTTATAAAGGACCTTCGCACAACAGTGTATGGCATTCAGCTCAGGAGTTCCTCTTCTTGAAAATAACTTTTTAAGCCACTACCACATTGAGATATCAAGGGTACTCATGAGCAGTGGATATTATTATAGAACTGAACCATGGCCTTATCTCTGGCATTGATACAGTCTGTGAAATTTTCTATATGACTCCTCAGATTGAAAACAATGTGTTTGAAAAGCTGTGATTAAGCCAAGTTCAAAGGATTTCTTCCTCCAGGACACCCCAAGAGTGGAATGGCTTACTCAACAATGTGAAGAATGGCAAGTGAGAGCATCAATAGAGTTGGTATTGCTTATGCCCGCAGAAAGAAGTTGATCATGTTGAACAGCTAGTCCAGGTATGACAAACACATGCATGCTTATCTTAATTTCTCCCTCCTTCCTCCAGGGCAGGCATGACTAAGCACTGCATTGTTTACCACCGATTCCACATATAGCCTCATAACCTTTAAAACACACACACCAACCCAACAAACCACTACTAATACATTATTAGTTTTTAAACAAAACAAGCTGGCATAAAACAGCATAGATGGATGGATAGATCAGAGAAGCAACAAATAAAGAGGGTTCCAACCAGAAATACCTCCTACCTATCTTCCAGAAGAGGGGTTAGGGCTGACCACCAGATCCCATCTGTCACTGTATCTTCAGCACCTTGCATAGCACTTGATAATGATAGACTCTATTTGTCAAGCAGTTAAGGCCCTCATCACATGGTAGTAATGTTTTTCCATAGTCTTGTGTTGGGTATATGATATTAAGAAAAATATATGTAATTGTCCCATATGATAAGCCTAAGTTTTTGTACTCCTCATTTTTTTTTCTAGTTTTGTAACCATTCTAATAATGAACCTATATGGAGAACCCAACTTTAATGCCTCTCAACGTGTGGAGTCCCTAAGGAAGTGACTTCACCTCTCCAAGCTCTGGTATCATCTAAAAGAATTCTAGGATTGGGCCAGTGTTTGAATTTTAATATCATCCTCAAATTCCTATGCTATAATTACTCATCAGTGTGTTGGTACCAAGAGGTAGGCTGTTTGGAAAGTGAGTTGATAATGAGAGCAGCGCCCTGAGGGATAGATTAATATCCTCATTAAAGAAGGTAACTATTTGCATCTTCTGCTGTGTTTGGACACTGTCAGTACTATCTTCTTGGAAGTCACCAACTAGAGATCAGCCCTACCATAGAGTAGGTATAATGCAAAACCTCAAAAGTGAAACAGTGCAGCATATGAACACGAGCAGACAGACCAACAAAACAGAAGCAATTCTCTGAAAGAGACCTCAAGATCTAATAATGCTGTGTATTGTGTGCATATAATAGACGATTAGTCTAGCAGAAAATAAGCTATGAGAATTTGAAAGCGAGAGATAAAAATATTGAAAGCAACCAGAGAGACGTTTAGTGACTTGCCAAGTTTGAATAGCTAGTGAATCACAGAGTTGGCATTTGAATGGATATATCCTGATTCTAAAGTCTCTGGTCTCTACATAACATTATGTTTTTAAAACACACCAAGTGCACACCAGAAAGTGCAACATGTTACCACCTTTGCAGAGAAAGAAAAATAATTGTCTTTGCTCACATATCCATACAGAACTTCTAGAAAGACACATAAGAAAATAGACAATCAATGGGACAGGCAAAATAGCAACGGGAGTTATGTACAGTTTTGTGAAATATATATATGTGTATATATATATATATGTACACACACATATATACACACACACACATATATATATATATATATGAACGATTTTGTGTGCTGTGTATTCAGATGTTGATTTCTATGCCCAGATATCTGATTACATTCCAGATGTTGAAGTAGTCAATCATCTCCAGTCTCAATGTTATGTAAAATGTGTTTTGTATCACCTCTGATTGGTTAATAAAGTACTGATCGGCCAAGAGCTGGGCAGAAAAAGAGAATAGGGCAGGACTTCCAATCCCAGTGAGGAAGTTTCAAGAGAGAAGGACTACCAGGAAGAGAAGAAAGTGTGGAGAGACCATGTAGATGGACCAAGAGGATTCGTCATGAGGTCTCTGTGAGAGGGCAGCCATGAGGACACATGTGGACCAGAGTGAGCCAGGGCAAGATCAGATGGCAAGGAATGGGGCATGTGACTGGGAGTAGGCAGGCAGCCTAGTCAGATTAGAATAGCTCAGAAACTGCCCAGCTTAGTGCTTGCAGCTTGTTAATAAAAATACCTGGTCTCTGTGTCATTTATTTGGAAGCTGAAATGGGTTAGAATGGATGTAGAAATATCCTGTCAAATAATGCCGTAAAACACTAGTTTTACAACAATTGGACCCCAAAATGAAATAATGCAAATACAGAAAGCAAATGCCCTTTCTAGGCAAGTGTTCCCTGCCTACCCTGAACAGACCTATCCTCTTTGATGTAGCCATATTAGCAGTCCCTACATTTTTTTTTTTTTTTTGCTCATATATTGTAGTGTTCATTTATCCTCCACTCCCCAACTCACCTAGGCACCAGCTAACCTGTGAGCTCTTCAAAGGCAAGGCTCTGTTTCTTTCATTCTCATCCACCCAGCATATCACGAAGAGCCTGGCACATGGCAAGCATCCAGTGCATGGAAAATAGTAGTCGGGGGAAGTGAGGTCACCCAGCCAAGTGTATGGTCTCAGCACTCTGGAAAGAGGAATTGACTAGAACTCCCATATAACCCTGGGATATAAAGAGGAAGTAAGGAGGAAGAAAATACAGTAAGAGTTGCAGAAAAGATGCACCTGACCCAGGGAGGGCAAAGGGGTCAAAGGGGCTCTGTGGACCAGTGTTGACCGTGAGAAAGGGTGAAAGGCAAGCTGAAGAATAGCAAAAGTTGAACATGAAGCTAAGACCTTAAAAGGCAGGGCTCAGCACTATAGATTTTCAGGTCTAGAACCCAGTGACAAGAGAGCAGAAGGCATAGGAAAGACCTGCACTGGAAGAGACCCCCCCTGCTTGCCATGAGCCATTCCCACGTTTGATATGTTGCTTTTCTGTCCTTTGGTACTCTTTGTATGCATTCATACACAGGCCATAGACAGATCCACACTAGGTTCAGGTTATATTTTTCCCAGCAGAATTAATTCCCGATTCTCTGAGCAGTGAGTCTGACCTCTTAGCTAGACCATCCCCACCTTCAACAAGGCTACGACTCTCTGTGAGTGGCTTGGCATACCTTTATTGTGATTCATGAGATTATATTCCCTTGTTTACTTGTGTTGATCACCAGAGCTGCACAATAGACTTTATTTTCAAGCTCAGCACGAGCCTAGGTGAACATGAAGCGGAACAAGTCAGGGCTTTGCCTCACAGTATCTTAAAGGGAAGAAACACTGCCATGTATTAATGAGTCAAATGAGTTCTGTACTGGTCATTTTTAAAGCTAGGTGTGGAGTGCATACAGTGCGTTTGCCATCTTCTCTGCATTTTTTTTTTTGCACATGCTTAAAATTTGCTGTAATAAAATGTTAATAAAAACAGCATGTTCTGTTTTAAGTGCTGACCTAGAATTTTAGGTAGCCAAGGATCAGATCTTAATAGGCTTACATTTATCTATGAAGAGGTTTTTTAGCATTTTCCCATCATCAACTTGATAAGATGAATTATTCTGGGGCATCGTAACCTCTTTTTAATTGATCTCTCTGAATAATGAGATTGCTGTCTATCTATCCTTTCATATTCCTTTCTGGATTTTCATATTTTTTTCACATGAGTGACTGTGTTTTTTTTATCATTAGGAAAATCAACAATTTAATTATCAATAAATAAATATTATTAAGAAATATTTATTGTTCATTTAGACTCATGGATTTTTTCATCTACAAAATGAATTTATGTCATTATGTTTAATGTTAAAAAATCATTTGAAATTTGCAGGTTGCAGGAAGGTATTTATTTCTATCCCCCAATGAATAACAAAATAAAGGGTAAAACTTTGAAAGGTCTGGGGAGTAGTCATCCAGAATGGAATGTACTTTGAGTTAAAAAGGCTCCTTCCTAAGAGATAACCCAGCTAAATAAAAAATGTTAAAAACCTGAATAGATGCAAGGACGTGTTTGCAGATGGAAGTGTTTAGATCATTACCTCAGCCTTGAATGTCGCTAGCAAATACTGCAAAGTAATGAAAGAGGTCATTAAAGTAGGAACGGGAAAACATCCTCCAATGTTTCAGGAGACACCCTGACATCTTAATTATATTCTGCCACCTAGTGACTAAGGAAGATTAACATACTTGCTTAGCCAGGTTCCAAGTGCACACAGGGTAGTCCTGGACCCCTTGGTTTCAAGAACCCTAGCCTGACCCACGGGGTTGGTGGTAGGGGTGAGAGTGAGTCTATCAGCACTGGTGTGCCTCGTTTGCCACCTGCCCACTACTCCTACTACAATTGTAAAGGAACCTACAAATATGGCGGAAGCTCTCTATTGCTTCCAGACCAAGGAATTGTAAGTTCTCCTCTCTCCATCACAGCACAGCTCCCCAGCTCAGGGCTAGCTACCTCAAGCTCTTTTTTTGATGGCTGTCAGGTACAAGAAACTGAACTAATTTCCATCAGGTTTTTAATTCCAAAGTTCCATGATCAGGAGAAGGTAAATGTAGTGATCGCAACCAGTAAAATGGACCAAAGTTTATTCTCAAGTCCTTGAGATCTCACAAGTCTGGACATGGGAACTGGTATGAATCCCCCCCACCCCATAAGCCCCATGAAAAATAAAGTGGGCGCATGCTTTGAAGTGACATCCTATGGCATACCACAATTTCTCTTTCAGTGAATGCTGATCCCTTTGATGATGAGGCCTTTAATGCACTGCGGTCATATTTTCTAGGCTTGACCTCCACGTTTCTAGGCAAGAACCACAGAATCATGTGATTCTTACAAACTCTCCAGGTTCTCCTCTGTCATTGGTCAGCTGCCTTGACACATTGGTTAATGGGCAACATTGTGTTATGGCTGTGGTATTTAATAAGGCTTTCCATTCTGTGCAGGAACTGCAGACAGGATCTCAGAACGTGCAGCTAAGACACCAGCATCATCAAGAGGGCTGTGATATTGACCCTGAGTTCCAATAACAGCCTTTGAGAGCCTTTTGAACATAAGAGGAAGGTATATGGCACCAGAATAAAGCTTTGGCTGAGAAAGTGACTGGAACAGACTGAGCCATTATTCCAAACATGCAAATTATCAACCTGCCTTGAAAATAAAGTTTTATTGGAACACAGATATATGTCCCTTCCTTTAAGAATTAAGATGTGTTCTATGATATGGTGGTTCTCACAGAGGCCACTCAGTCTACCAAGTTTAAACTATTAATTCTTCTTCCCTGTGCAGAAAGCCTGTCAACCCACAGTCTGAATGAATTACTCAGGGGAGAATTTTCTGTCAGTCGCCCCAAATCATATTTTTTCCAGTCATCTTTTGAAAAGAATTAGGGATTTTACTTGACATAGATATAAGGAATCATTTTCTGAGTTAGTTGGCAACTGGTATCCAAAAACAGAGAGATAAGAGGAGAGAAGATGAGGGCAGGACAGACCTGGGGAGCAGGCTGGCCACATTTATGTTTGCCACCTTCTTTGGTATAATTCAAAATCAGTCTCAACACTATGGACATTTGGGGCTAGATAATTATTGCTATGAAGATGGGGGATCTGTCCTCCAGGCTGCAGGGATAGGAAGTGGTACACCTTGCTCCACTAGATGTCAGCAGCAACCCCAAAATTGTGACAAAATATATCCCTAATGATTACCAAATGTCCTCTAAGGAGGCAAAATGTCCTTCATTAAGAATACAGAAGCATGCCTTTGATGCCAGTACTCAAAGGCAGAAGCAGGTGGAACTCTCTGAGTTCCAGACCAGTTTAGTTAACATAGTGAGTTCCAGGATAGCTGGGGCTACATAGTAAGACCCTGTCTCAAAGCAACAAGAACAAACATCGCATCATGCTTAAGTACTCCCTCAATGACCAATTTCAAACTACCAGTTCAATAACACTGAACATGTTCAAGTAGGGAAAAGGTTATTGCTCAAGCCATGAAGAACCATCTCCAGCTTACTGCTGGGTGAGAACATTCTTGCATGGTGATAATGATATTGTCCCATTTTACAGACTGAACTAACTGTGTCTTGCCAGGTTCTATGCAACCCTAGAAACTATGGTTGGTAGGTAATATCCAAACCACAAGTTAACAGTGATGTTTATGGTTACTGAAAACAGTCAAGGGCTGGGAGATGGATTAGTGGGTAAAATGCTTGCTGGGCATCTGTTCAGAGTCCCAGTACCTATGTAAAGCTGGGCACAACAGCACACATCCTAATCCCAGGGCTCCTACAGGGCTCCATTATGGGAGGTGGAGAACCTCAGCAAGCCGCAGGGCCAGCTAGCCTTGTATACACATCAGAAAACAAGACACTATCTCAAACCAGGTAGATAATGAGAACTGACAGGCAGGGTTTTCCTCTGACTTCCATATGTATCCTGTAGCCAACATATGCCTAACCACACACACTCACACACACACACACACACACACATACACACACAAATTCAATAGCATATTGGTGAAATGTGTTTTTGAGTGGATTTGACAAGATGAATTGGTCCCCTAAAAGCTGAACAGTTGTAGCAGTTATGTGGATTTGGGTTCCATGTAATGTGTTGATTGTGCTTTATAGTTTATTTAAATCACTTGAATTTGGGGTGTGTCTACCACAGACATCATGACATTAGCCTTGGAATAATTTGCATTAAGAGCAGTGACTATGGTTAATTACTCAGAACCAATTACCAAGGCCATTCTCAGGCCACGACATTAAAGACATTTCTCCAGTGCCCAGGAGGACACTTACCCTCTTGTTCCAGGAGGTAAGTCATCTATTTTTATCTCCAGTTTCGGATCATTAGGATACAAAACTGTTTCTATCAACCCTGAGTTCATGAGGGATATTAAAATGCAGGTTTTGTAGAAACATCAATAATGGAGTGTCTATATTGAGTTCGTGTTACTTGAAGTCACAGGCCAATGAAAGGCCAATAAAAGCTACAGTCATATTCTCTTCCTACATTTCTGCACAGGATAATTCTGCACAGTGATCAATGGTGTTAACACTTCTGGGATTTCCTTTCCTTTTACTAGTTGTGACATTCTGGTCTCCCTGGATAATGAGACCAGAGAGAATTGGATTCAGAATCATGAGAATTTTACCAATGATGAAACAGAGTGTTGTATGTGCTTATAGTCCCAGATACTAATGAGGTGGAAGTTGGGGCCTCATTTGAGTGAAGTTAAAAAAAGAAAAAAAAAACTTTGTGATGGCTTCTGGTATTGTGTGATTACAAGTAACTTCTAAAATTCAGCTCTGAATCAGGGCACACACACACACACACACACACACACACACACACACACACACACTTGTACATTTGAGCTCCACATCCAGGTCAAAGCCACTCATTTTCAAGGATTTCCTTTGACTGTTTCACTGTCTTGTGGGATATTGGCATCTTATAAAATGTTTTCTAATAACTACTCAACAGTCAACAAGCATTGCAAGAGTACTCATGTGGACAGAGAGAGGTGTTCCCAACATCCTGGAATCAAGACACACTTACTTACATATGCAGTAGCTGAGGGCACAGTTAAATGTTAGAGTGTGTGGTTGCACATCCAAGGACATGGGCTCAATAGCCTCCATCAAAATGAGAAAGAAAGAAATACATAAATAGATAAAAACAGGTCCTCTCACACAATCAGTAAAGTAAATATGAAAATCTATATGTTATATTTTTGGATGGAATAAAGAATATCAGTGTTTTAGTCGCCTTTCTGTTGCTATACTAAAATAGGCTAACAAAACCAAAGTGGAGGAAGGGTTTATTTTAATTTATAGTTCCAGCAGGATGAAGTCCTTTATGATGAGGAAGACCTGGCAACAGTTAGACAAAGCATGGTAAGAGGACCAGAAACTGGCCTGTAACACTTTCACCAACATATAGGAAGAGGGAGAAAAAACAAGATTTGGAGCAGGGCTGTAACTCCTCCCACCCTGCTTCCCCAGCAAGGTTCCACCTTCTAAAGGTTCCATAACCTCCCCAAACAGTGCCACTGCCCGAGGACTCAGTCTTCAAAACTACTAGCCTATGAGGAACATTTTTCATCTAAACCACCATGCTTAAACTTGACTTACATAGACCGTATAACTACCAGAGGGACACATAGTATAAGGCCTTATACGGTGATTTTACATGCAGCAAATAGAATATAAAAGTTGTAAATAAACCTTAAATCAGCATATTATGGCCAAGTCACACTAAATTTTTGGAGATCTTACCTGCGTAGCTCACCTCCCACAAATCTTGTATTAAGTATAACTGGTGCCTATTTATTCTACAAGTAAAATTCTGGCCTAAAAATCATCATCTTCTTCTTCTTCTTCTTCTTCTTCTTCTTCTTCTTCTTCTTCTTCTTCTTCTTCTTCTTCTTCTTCTTCTTCTTCTTCTTCTTCTTCTTCTTCTTCTTCTTCTTCTTCTTCTCCTTCTCCTTCTCCTTCTCCTTCTCCTTCTCCTTCTCCTTCTCCTTCTCCTTCTCCTCCTTCTCCTTCTCCTTCTCCTCCTTCTTCTCCTCCTTCTTCTCCTCCTCCTCCTCCTCTTCCTTCTCCTTCTCCTCCTCCTCTTCCTCCTCTTCCTCCTTTTCCTCTTCCTCTCCTCTTCCTCCTCCTCCTCTTCCTCTGCCTCCTCCTCTTCCTTTGCCTCCTCTTCTTCCTCCTCCTCTTCTTCCTCTGCCTCCTCCTTTTTCTCTTCCTCTTTCTCCTCTTCTTTCCTTCCTCTTCCTCCTCCTTCCTCCTTCTTTTGTTTGTTTATTGTTCTTTTTGGAGTCTCACTGTGTAGCTCTGGTTGTCCTGGAACTTACTATGTAGACAAGGCTGGCCTCAAATTCACAGAGATTCCTCTACCTCTGTATCCAGACTACTGAAATTGAAGGCATGTGCCACTACACCTGGCTAGGCAGTTTTTCTTAAGACTAAGACTGGCATAAAGATTGAAGAAAAATCTAGAAAACTGCCATAAATAATTGTTACTTTGAGAGATGGACATTTTACTTTATAAAAATCAAATGGTTCATATTTAAAATGCACCTAAACTGGAATGTGCCTGAGGAATTAGTAAAGAGAGAAAGTTTGAAATGGATCAGAGGTCATTAACAATAGTGGATTTTGACAATCAATAAAGAAATAGAAGACCTTACAAGAGCTTTAAGATGAGTTTTGAAGGAATAATTACTAGACTGTTCCAATAAGGCACTGTAGGGTCTGCAAAATTGGAGGTAGTTGGAGAAAATGATTCTTCTATAAAGTAATTGAATCTTCACTTCCACGCTCCCTATAATTATGTTTATTATAGAGTCTCAAGTCCAAGGGCAAAGGCTCTCACAATTTATAGTACTAAACTCTCCTAGGTGGTTATGTTAATGGAGACTAGATAGGCTTATGCAGTCAAGATTAGCGGTTCTTAACAAATGTTTGTTTCTCACCCATATGAGAAAAGCAGGCTGGCAGGGGTTCTCAACCCATGCTCTAAATCATTGTAGGATAGGGGTTCCCCTTCAAACAGTGCTCTCTGTCCAGGGCAAGCAAAAAGGGAGCACACACATACATTTCAGCTCTGGAAGATTCTATCCAGAAGCAGCATGTGCTCTTTCCACTTGCATTCTGTTTGTCAAAGTAAGTGGCATGGCTATGACTGGCATCAGGAAGGAAGAAAGTGGAAGGAAAATTAGAATGGTGGGAAGCAGCTCTAACACCCACCGAGGTGACAACCAAGACATAAAGACTCTAAGTGATGACACTATGGGTCATCTCTTACCTCTGGTTCTTAATTCACAAGGCAGATTGAATCTGGCCATGCCCATCATACTATCTTTGCTTTTCCTACTGCATGAACAATATGTCCAACACCTAGTTAGCTCTTAACATTTTGTCCCATTGGCTGACATCATTTTTTTTTCAAATCTTACAGACACAGAGCATTAGAAATTGCTATTTTGAAGTCCTGTAAGCCTTTTTGCAGTTGTGGCTTCTTCCTGCCATATCAGTTATGGAGGATTCCTCAATTTTCTAAAGCAGAGACCATTGAGTTTTGAGCTCATAAAATCACATAAACCCCATCACTATTGCACGTGACATTCTGTGCTGCCATCAGAAAATGTGTGTCAGTTAGAGGTCCCAGAGGATCCAACACAGAGTGGGAGGTTTCTATTCTTAGTGTACCAAGTGAGAGAAATTGAGCTCCACTCCCTTGTGGGGGGGTGGGAGAACACTGGGATAGAATTCAGAAGGAGCTGGGGCAGAACAAGACTCAAATTTAGACTCGATTTGAGAAATTAAATATAGTTAGTATTGTTGTCTTTTGTCACGTCTCCCTCTCTATGTTCATCTCCGCTGGTTTTGGGTTTATCAGCATGGCTTTCTCAAGCCAGTTTCTTCCAGAAGAGAACAGATGACTATGGAATCCTAGGGAGCCCTAGGCTTACAACCAGAGGGGAACTGAGGGTCACCCTTAGCTCTCCTTAGAAAGATCTCAAGGAAGCCACTGATGTGGTGATGCTGCAAGGTATGTGCTTATTAATTCATTCATTCATTTACCTACTGTTTGATTTCCTTCTGCAGTGCTGGGGATCATAGCCATGGCCTCAATTTGTGTTAAGTACATGATCTAGCACTAAGCTACATCCCCAGCCTCTAAGCTTATGATTTTAAAGAATTCCCCTGGCTACCTGCCTGGAGAATAGATTGGACAGAAGCACAAGTGGAAAGGTTCTTTGTCCAAGCTTCTCAAATCCTTGATGAATCCTCTCCTCCATTGCCTTTCGTAAGACAGAAACATTCCAGGTATCTGGAGAGGTTAAGAGCAAGAGGCCCTTTGTGTTCATTTCTGTTGCTATCAGAAAACATGTCTTGGGTAGTTCATAGGCTACAAGCTTTGGGATAGAAATCCCAATAGACGTATTCTACTGAGGCTGGAAATCTAGTGGAAACTGCTCACACTGATCTTGGTTATTGCTTCTTTCCATATGTAAAAACCATGTCATTTTAACATACTTTTTTTTCCTGAGCTGGCTATTGTGGGAGAACCCTGCTATTAAGGTTCCAGTCCCCCATTATTGGAAGGATCTCCAAGTTTGATGCAAAATGGAGAACTTCCCTGATTTCTGCCTGATTTGTCTGGAGAGTGTCCCTGAGCACAAGTGCCTGGCCTTAACTGAAGAAGGACCTTGTGCAGAGCTGCTTAACTCAGAACACAAGTCCCACCCTGACTCCCCACTGGAATGGTAATTACCAGGTACTGTACTATGACCAATTAACCCTTTCCACCCATACCCCTAAAGGCCTTATATACCCTATAAGTAGGGTATATAAAGTAGATTTGTCTCACTGCTGTGGTCTCTGGAAGTCCATTCGTCCATTCATTGCTACTCATGGCTGCTGGAAAACTGCTCTCTGCTTCTGCTCCCATTGTCCTTACAGACCAGTGGCTAATGCCCTGTCCCCCCAACTCTGCCCAAGAGAAGGAAGATCCACAGCTATTACAACTGAGCTCAAAAAAAAAAAATTGTCTTTCCCTCTACCTCTCAAGTTTGCTTTCATTATTTTCAGAAGAACACCTTGCACATGATGGGCAAGCACTCTACCACTGAGGTACACCCCATCTTCTTTTTTCCTCCTTTTTAATTTTGAGACAGAATCTCTCTAAGTCGTCTAAGTCAGTCTTAAACTCATTATTTAGTCCAGGCAGGACGTGAATTTGGAATCTTCCTGCCTCCACCTCCTGAGTAGATGGGATAGCAGCACTGTATGTGTTAACAGGCCTGAATCACAGTTCTATTTTGACTGACTTTTCCGGTTTTTCTTTTACTATTTTTTTAAAGATTCATTTGTTATTATAATTAAATACATTACAGCTGTCTTCAGATACACCAGAAGAGGGTATCAGATCTCATTACAGGTGGTTGTGAGCCACCATGTGGTTGCTGGGATTTGAACTCAGGACCTTTGGAAGAGCAGTCAGTGTTCTTACCACTGAGTCATCTCACCAACCCTTCTTTTACTATTTTGATTACTCAAATATATGTGATCATGTCAGGTCCCTTTTAGCCTATGCCCTTCTCTTCTTCAGAATTGACAACTCCCAATACTCTATGTTTCTTTCCAGACCACTTGCAATACAATATACTGTATGAAAATATTTATTGTAAAGAAATCACATAATATATTTCATTCAATGAGTTCTCAAAACTCTAACATCTAAGTAATTCTTCGCCATTCAAGATATGCCTCCATTATGCATTTTCTGATGAGGTAATAAAATACCATGACCAAAAACAACTTATAGGAGAAAGAATTTATTTGGGTTTTCAGTTTTAGAGGGATGGCAATGAAGCATGTCAAGAATCAGGCTTGGCAGCAGGAGCAGAAAGCTGAGTTCTCACATCTTTGGTTTGGTTCTTTGGTTGTTTTGTTTTGTTTTGTTTTGTGTTGTTTTGTTTTTGTTTTTGTTTTTGTTTGTTTTACATTGGTGTCCTGCCTCCAGTATGTTTGTGTGAGGGTGTCAGATCCCTTGGAACTGGAGTTACAGATAGTTATGAGCTGCCATGTGGGTGCTGGGATTTGAACCCTGGTCCTTTGGAAGAGAAGTAAGTGCTCTTAACTGCTAAGCCATCTTTCCAGGCCCGAGTGCTCACATCTTGAACTTTAAGCACAAACCAAAAGGAGCAAACTAGATAAAGGCAAGGGTTTTAACTCTCAAAACCTAACCTTAATGACATACTTCCCCCAGCAAGGCTACATCTCCTATCAGTGCCACCAACTGAGGACTGAGGACCAAGTATTCACATAACTGAGTCTATGGGGGGAGATTCACATTCAAATCACAATATCTTAATTTTCACTTCAATATTGTATTAATTATGTTTTATACTGCTGTAATAAAATACTATAATCAAGGTGACTTATAAAAGAAAGCATTTAATTGGGCTCATGTTTCCAGAGGGTTAGCGTACATGATGGCAGAGTAAAGGCAGAGGCAGAAGAGCTTACATCTCTAAGAAGAAGCAGATAGCCCAGTGGGAATGACATGTGACTTTTGAAACCTAAAACTTCCAGTCACCTCCTCCAACAAGGCCACACCTTCTAATTATTTCCAATCAATTTCACCAACTGAGGACCAACTATTCAAACTTAGGAGCCATTCTAATGTGAACCACCAGAAGTATGTATACCTCATGATCTTTAAAGACAAAGGAATATTTGTAAAGTAGATGTTTTACGGTAAAATTTATATGTAATTCATAACGTAAACCCCCCCCCCTGAAAACTCTGGGGAAATTTGCAGCTTATGTATTTGGCAGTAAAACCAACCTGACCTGAAACTTTCAAAAATCTTCATTCAGCCTACCCAGTGAGTATTGCTAATTTTCAATGAAAAATTATAATTCATTTCATTAAGGTTATTTATTGATTTTTAGATACAACTAATTAGACTGTATAATTTACAACCAAAAATTCTAACTGTGAAATATATCTTACCTGCAAGAGTTTAGGGATTTAGCAAAATCTTTCTATTTCTTAAGAAAACTTCATGAAATATCTAAAATTTTATTAATAATTAAATTTCAATTATTTATCCATACCAAATATTGTTCTAGTGTTTTCTATGAACCAACCAACGCACTCTTTTCAACAATTCAAATGGAGTACTATTAGGATTACCATTTTACAGATTTGAGAAACCGTGACACCAAACAATATGGTTTCCACAGTCAAGAATGAATAAACCAGAATTGAGCCGGCCAGCTAGTCATCTCATGTTATGTTTGCCTTTTCTGCATCTGTGATACTATATTCAGTATCGCATTAGCTCTTAAGCCAATCACTTGACATCGTTTTTTGTTTGTTTTTGTTTTTTTTTTAAGTAAAACTTTACAAATAGAGCTGAGCAGTAGCATGCACCTATCGTGCCAGCGTTTGGAAGAAGGCAGAAGGCTGAGGGACTCAAAGCCAGACTTGGCCACATGGTGACTTCGAGCCAAGCATGGGTTACATGAGATCCCATCTCTAAAGACCAAAAATAAGTTAATAAACAAATCTCGACACCCAAGATTCATCTGGTGACGTCCTTGATCACTCTCCACTTTATTTAAGGAAACCGCATCTCGTTCTGAACCTGGAACTTGTCGGTTTGGCTCCTCTAGTTACCCAGCTGCAACGATGTGACCTACTGAACCACTTTCCTACCCCCTAACTGCTTCTTTTTTTTAAAACAGGGTAAGGTTAAAATTTAGAAAATGTAAGTCTATACAAAGCTACTATGGAAGAATGAAGGACTAAATTGCCTTTACACTCCCTACTTCCTCTCCTTGAGCGAAACCTGGCAGAATGAGAGAACAGAGCTTTTTCTAAATGCTTAATTGGCCCGTACAAACTAGTAAACGGCTATGACTTTGTCTTTGGACAATCTCGATAGTTTTCATCAAACAGAAGGATGTGGTTTTCTAATGAGCCCAGTTTATGATTTCTAGTAAGTATGAGGAGATGCAAAATTGAAATTAGGAGAAGATTGAGTAGAAGACACTAAAAACCACCCCATGGCACAACAAGAAAGGGCAGCTGTACTGTGAGCTGCAGCTAACTAGCCAACTGTGAGGCAGGCGCTGGTACAGGGCGTGGCTTCTCCTCATGGAGTTGAACTGCACATTCTCTGGAAATTAACATTCTCTTCATGAAAAGAATATGTGTGTTTATGTTTATATGTATGTATGTTCATGTGTATGTGGTGTGCATGTGTCTGTATGGTGTGTATGTCTATATGCTGTATGTGTGTGATGTATGTGTATATGTGTGTGGTGTATGTCTGTGTGATGTGTATGTATCATGTGGTGTGTGTGTGTACAGTGTATCTGTGGGTGTGTGTGTGTGTGGCATGTCTATGTGATGTGGGGAGTGTAGATGGGTGTGCATATGTGGTGTGTGGGTGTCTGGTGTATTTGTGGGTATATATGCATGTATGGTGTGTGTGTCTGAGGAATATGTGTGTGTGTGTGTGTGTGTGGTGTGTCTGTGTGGTGTGGAGAGATGTACGTGTGAGTGGGTATGGATGTGTGGTATGTGTACATATGTATTACGTGTATATGTGTGTGGTATGTGTATATGTGAATTATGAGTGTATGTGTAATGTGTGTGTATGTGTGATGTCTGTGTGTATATAAAATGTGTATGTGTGATGTCTGTGTGTATATAAAATGTATGTGTATGTGTATTATGTGTATAGTGTAGGGGTGTTTGTATGAAGTGTGTGTGTATGTGTGGTATGTGTGTATGAAATATGTGTGTATGTGTGTGTAATGTGTATTGTGTGTGTACACACATGCATGCACATGCACGGATTATCCTACAGAAGAGTTCAGAAATCTGAAATGGAGTTTTCACCTTCTAGCTTTAGTGTGTATGCAATTTCATTTCAAATTAGTTTTCTTAATAGTTCCTTTATGTTAAGTACATTGATATTTTGAAATTATCTGTGTAAAGTGATATTGCCTCTGAGTTATAATATTTGAGGATAATAAAAGTGGCATTGCAAAGACATTATACATATGGAAAAATTGGAACTTCTGAGCTGGACCTTCAGGGCGGGGAAGAAGGCAAATGGCTGCCCTACATTGAACATAAAAGGAAAACTAAGCAAAATCACTAAAATTGACCATTTTATAACACTAAAACAACCTATTAGACACGTAGGCAATAACACAAGAAGCAGCTGCTCACTTAAAAAGAAAAGGAAAGGAAAGAGAGGGGAGTGGGGGGAGGAGGAGGAGTAAGAGAAGGAGGAGGGGGAGGGAGGAAGGAGACGAGGTCTGGCAGGAGTACTGAGCTTATGACCTGGTCAGGGCCGTTCCCACCCCATCCACCTCTTTTCACTGGTCTCCCCCAGAGGCTATAAATACAGACAGACAGACAGACAGACAGACAGACAGACAGACAGACAGACAGACAGGGGTAGCATCACCAAAGAAAGTGGCGGAGTAGCTGCAAACATAGGGGTTTTGAAGGTGATAGAATGAGCTCTGTATGTGCCCATGATTGTTCGTGGAGAATGCCAGAGGGCCTACCAGACACCAAGAATCTAGAGATGCTTGTAAATTCACAGGGTTCTTGAAAAATGAACACACAGCTTTGGCAGTAGAAGCCAAAGCTTAACTGGCTTAATATATCTGAAAATTAATGTTGTCCAAGTCATTGGCTGAAAATGTTAATGTATGCAGGCAGTTGGGAGGTCCCCAGGGACCCAGACTGTTTAAACATTTTTAACACAGACAGACAGAAGTGGGTATATACTGCAGTGGGGATACTTCACAGTTCTGTTGTTGTTTTGGTTTTGGTGTTTGTTTCTTTGTTTGTTTGTTTGTTTGTTTTTTGAGACAGGGTTTCTCTATGTAACCCTAGCTATCCTGGAACTCACTCTGTAGACCAAGCTGGCCTTGAACTCAGAGATCTGCCTGTCTCTGCCTCCCGGAATGCTGGGATTAAAAGCTCTATTGCTGACCAGTGAGAGTTCATAGATTAAGTTGTACCCATGAATCAAAAAATCCCTAAAACTCAGGTGGCAGGAGAAGCCTCATTTACAGTGTACTGTATGCAATGTACTTACTAGTTAGCATGTCCAATCTTTAATGAAAAGATGGGTAAAGTAGAGAAATGTGTTCCATGTGCAGGAAGAAAAACAAATAGAAACTGACTTACAGCAGACTCAACTTCTGGAGAAAAAGCATTCAAAGCAGCTATTCTAGATATGGTCAAGGTGCTAAAGGAAAATGTTTGGATGTCAATTATGAGTAAGCAGATGGGCTTGCCACTCGAGGTCCCTCAGAACAGTTTAGAAATTTCTCTGTGTGGGATTCATTTCTGCCTCTGTCAAAGCTATGGTCTCCTTTAGAACACTGTGTTATGTGTGGCATTCTTCGTCTTTATTCTACCCAAGGTTTACTGAGACTACTGGTGATCTGCAAAATAATTTTCTTTTCAGAAGCAGATTAGGAGAGTTTGAGGCTATTCTCTTCCTGTTTTTCCACCCCTGTATCTAGCAGAGGATTAGAAATAGGGCAAAGTATGATGTATATGCTCTTAGAACATAAAAAAGATGTATTACACGGAGTTGGCCCCCATCATTGTGGGCCTGGCCAGGGTAAGTCTGCAACTGAGTGAGTAGCCTGCCAAGAAGGGCAAGCTGGAGACATCCAGGCAGGAGCCAGTGCTGTAGCCCATGTGTCTACTCCCTCAGAAAAGTTTGAACTCTATTCTGAAGTCTTTTCTGCTAAAGGGTTAAGGCTACTACAGATTTTCCAAAACAATATCGCTTTCTTGGAACCACCTGACTGTATACGCCAATTAAATCTATAAGATACCTTTACAGCCACACAGCCCATCCAGGAGACCTTGTAGAATGCTTAAGGCATTGGTCTAGTCTAAATAATCTAGGGTTTGGAGATGAGTGGACACGAGGATGAGTTTATCTGTGACAAAGTTGTGGATGCTTCTCATAAACTTGGAGATTTAGATGCCAAAAATTAAAGGAGACAGGATTGGGAGTAAAACTGATGTTGCCAAATGTGCAAGGCACCCCTGCCGCCTTTGCACACACACAGCCTGCCCATAGTCGCTGAGAGCTGGACTCTCATTGACAGCCCCATCCACCCCACCGACAGGCTTCCTTTGTGACAGAGTAGGGAAAACATGCATACCACATGCTCACTCCATAGTTCAGGAGGAGAGGGGCCAGAAGATGCAGAGCCTCCTTGCTCAGCCTCTTTTTCCAAGCTCAACAATCAGATCACTCTTCTCTTGCAAAGAATGAAAGAATAAACAGAAAGAAATATTCACACCAGGAATTTTTCCTTTACTGCAGAAACATGGAGAGTAAGGAACAGATTAGTCTCATCTCCCAGTTAGCTTGAAAAAAGTGAAGAAGCTGTGACTTGTAAGACCTTTTACAACTATCAGTGCCAAGCAGAATGCTGAACACAAAAGTAGTGCACTAATATGCATTACTTTGACTGGTTGCATTAATAAGACCTCCCTAAAGAGTCAGAACCATCAGAAGATAGAAAGATAAAAAGAGATGAAACAGATGGGCAAGTACATACTTAGATAGATAAATAGACAGATGGATAAATGGATGGGTGGGAGGATGGATGGATAGATAGATAGATAGATAGATAGATAGATAGATAGATAGATAGATGGTGAGTGAATGGGTAGGTGGATGGGTAGGTGGTTGGATGAATGGATGGATGGGTAGGTGGTTGGATGAATGGATAGATCAATTGATTGATCAATAGACTGATAGATGGATAGATAGATAGATAGATAGATAGATAGATAGATAGATAGATAGATAGATAGACAGACAGATAGATAAGGAGTCATATAGTTAGAAGGTGCAAAGCCCTGAGAGCTGCAGTTAGATAGTTAGGGACCCAGAAGTGCCCATGTTCCATTCAGGACTAAGTTTAAAGAGCTGCCTAGGACCAAAGAGAGCCAACAACAAAAGGTCCAGTCCAAAAGGCAGCAAGCTTAATATCCAAGAAGAGCCAGTTGTTTAAATACAAGGGAAAGAAAAAACCTATGTCCCAGATCAAAAAGCCAACCAGAAGTTCCATTATTGGTTTTTTGTTCTAGTGAGGTATTTAATTGATTTGGTGAGGACCACTTACATTAAGAGAATATAATCTCATAGCAACAGAAAAACAACTAGGACAGTGGCTATGCATTTGTTCAAATACTAACCCAGTGGTAATCCCATCCAGAAACACACCTCACACACACATATCCAGGATAGCTTTTGAACAAATGCATAGCCACTGTCCTAGTTGCTTTTCTGTTGCTATGAGAAAATACCCTAACAAAAAAACAACTTAGGGGAGAAATGGGTTTACATTAGTTTATAATTCCACTGGGGGTAAATCAAGATAGTAACTTCAATCAGCTAGTCACATCACACTCACATTCAAAACCAGAGAGAAATGGGTGCATGCATGATCGCTTACTTGCCTATCCCCAGCTCTATTTCCCCACTCCAATACAGTTCAGCACTCTCCCCTTCCTAGGGAATGGTGACACCATTATAGACTGGGTCTTCCCACATCAACTACATTAATTAAGTCACCTTCTCCCAGAAATGTGCACAAGCCAAACCAATGTAAACAGCATCTTTGAGACGCTCTTCCCAGGTGATTTTAGGTTATGTCAAGTTGGCAGTTAACACTAAACCTGCTCTTCTGAAGGTCCTGAGTTCTGATCCCAGCAACCAGATGGTGGCTCACAACCACCTGTAATGAGATCTGACGCTCTCTTCTGGTGCTGTCTGAAGACAGCTACGGTGTATTACGCCAGAGAGAGTGGGGCTGGAGCCAGTGGGGCCTTCCTGAGTTCAATTCCCAGCAGCCACATGATGGCTCACGGCCATCAATACAGCTAGAGTGTACTCGTACACATAAAATAAATAAATAAATCTAAAAAAAAAGAATAGTCACCTATGGCTGGTTAACTTGATATATAAAATTATCATTCTATACTCTGTGTGTGTGTGTGTGTGTGTGTGTGTGTGTGTGTGTGCATGATTGTGATGTATAATGACTGTGCTCATTGGTTTTCATTCTTATGACAAATATTTGAGAAAACTGACTTCAGAAAGGATCATTTGGGGACTGAAATGAGGATGGAAATTGAACATGGTAGACGGACAGGAAGAAGACAAAGACAAGTCGCACTCTTCAGGCACACCTTCTACGACCTACTTTCTTGAACCTGGCCACACATCCTAGTTTAAACACTTCCTAATAGTGTCATTGAATTGAGAATCTATCCATGGATTAATCCATTGATTTAGTCAGCATCCTCAGGCTCAGTGATTGGATCCCCCACTGGTAACTAAGCCTTTCACATGGGTTTGGGCAGGATACTTCATATCTTAACCATACCAATTACTAGATGCAATTTTACTATATTCTAATTATAGCTAACATGTAAAGAATGCTTCACAGAGAATAAAGATATTATCTGATTCAGTTTTATTCACAACAAGTACTGGCTCTAACATGCCCAGGATCAGAGGTGAGGAGGACACAACATCTGTCCCAATACCAGGAGTAACTGGGACTAGTCCAGCAGGACCAGGCACACAGAAACTCTGCCAGCCCAGTGACTTGGGTTCCTTCCAGTCTGTCTGGGACAGACCTTGGGCGCAAACTCTGCAGTCAGTCCCAAAACACCCAGAGGAAGCTCCACTCCTAGGTGGTCTACCAAGCTCAGGGTCACAGGATCACAGAATCACAGGATCACAGAGACAGCTTGACTCTGAGGAGTTCTGACAAAACCAGGATCACAGGAAGGACAGGCTCCAGTCAGATTTAACAAGGGCAGGTAGCACTAGAGGTAACCAGATGATGCAGAGCAAGCTTAAGAATATAAGCAACACAAACCAAGGTTACTTGGCTTCATCAGAACCCAATACTCCCACCATTGCAAGTCCTGGACATAACATCACACTGGAAAAGCAAGATTCAGATATAAAATCACTTCTCATGATGATGATACAGGACTTTAAGACATAAATAGCACCCTCAAAGAAATACAGGAGAACACAGGTAAACAGCTAGAAGCTCGTAAAGAGGAAACACAAAAATCCCTTAAAGAACTACAGGAAAAACATAATCAAAGAGGTGAAGGAAATGAGCAAAACCACCCAGAATCTAAAAATGAAAATAGAAACAAAGAAATCAGAAAGAGAGACAACCCTGGAGATGGAAAACCTAGGAAAGAAATCAGGAGCCATAGATGCAAGCATCACCAACAGAATGCAAGAGATAGAAGAGAGAATCTCAGGGGCAGAAAACACCATAGAAAACATTGACACAACAGTCAAAGAAAATGCAAAAAGCAAAAATCTCCTAACCCAAAACATCCAGGAAATCCAAGATGCAATGAGAAGACCAAACCTAAGGATAATAGGTATAGAAGAGAGTGAAGCCTCCCAAGGTAATGGGCCAGTTAATATCTTCAACCAAAATATAGAAGAAAACTTCCCTAACTTAAAGAAAGAGATTCCCATGAACATATAAGAAGCCTAAAGAATTCCAAATAGACTGAACCAGAAAAGGAATTCCTCCCATCACATAATAATCAAAACACCAAATGCATTAAACAAAGAAAGAATTTTAAAAACAGTAAGGGAAAAAGTTCAAGTAACATATAAAGGCAGGCTTATCAGAATTACATCAGACTTCTCACCAGAGACTATGAAAGCTAGAAGATCCTGGGCAGATATCATACAGACCCTACAAGAACACAAATGCCAGCCCAGGCTACTATACCCAGCAAAACTCTCAATTACCATAGATGGAGAAAACAAGATATTCCATGACAAAAGAAAATTTACACAGTATCTTTCCACAAATCCAGCCCTACAAAGGATAATAGATGGAAAACATCAACATAAGGAGCAAAACTACACCCTAGAAGAAGCAAGAAAGTAATCTTCCAACAAATCCACACAAACCTAATTCCACCTCTTACAACAAAAACAACAGGAAGTAACAATTACTTTTTCTTAATATCTTAATATGAAAATTAATATTACCAACATATCCTAATCGATTGAAATCCAAAAATATGAGCAATTAGAAATTTATTGACTGTCATCCAATGGTCTCTCTAATTTGGTAATTGAAGAAATAGGTACAATATTATACAATCCATATACATTTTCAGCTTGTTTGTTCGTGACAGTGTCATGCTGTGTACAACATAATAGTCTTGAGATCTTGCTTCTCCTATCTCAGCCTCTCTATTAGTAGTATTGTTTATTTCATGTTTTTACACTGTACTATGGTTTTCAGAGCAGCTTACATATTTTAAAAGTATTTATACATCCAAAAGAAATGTAGACAATTAAATTGGGAGGGAGCTTGTAAGAGAACAACAAAGAGTGAGAATGAATGCTTTGCTTGACGTTTGTAACTCTTATATCAAGTTACCACAGTAAAAGCCAAGATTTTAAGTTCTACTAAATACAAAACAAACAAACCAAAACACTTCATATATTTATGTTCATTTAAGAAAATATTAGTAGTGATGTATTATTTTGAAATATGCAGTTAATATGTTTGGAGTTATTTAAAATTTATACTGAGAAAAATGTATGTATTTTCAGTATTGCTGTAGAGAAGTATCTACATAAGACTGTTAAATTGATTGTTGTTTTATATCAAACAAATTTTATAATACTCATTTTTATTGTTATAGTATTTTATAAATTTAAATAATATGACAAAAAAAGATATTGTAGGTATTGAAGGGGGGTCTCTGGGAAGAGTTGAGTTACAAAAAGGAAAACAAGAATGTGATTTAATTTTATTTACTTAAAATATGTTTTTAAATGTTAACAAATTCAGATAAATTGAAATCATGTAACTTTTCTCATCATAATGAAATAAAACTTTAAAAAAGGAAATACTGTGAAATGACTAAATACAATTTTAATATATTTCAATTATACCTAATATTTGAGCCATGTTCTACAGTATATAAAACAGTCCCATGAACAGTATTTCACTTGGCTTTTACAATAAAAATATCACGAGTGAGGAATATGAGGCTCAGAGGAGAGAGATAAGTCACTCAATCACACAGCTCATATGCAGAATTGAGCCCCATGTCCATGTGACCAGACTCTTATCTAAAATTGCATCTGCACCATGACAAGCCAACCTCACTCTTCCATTTGTTTGTTAATCATTTTGACCTCCCTAAAAAAAAAAAAGAAAAGAAAGGAAGGAAGGAAGAGAAAAGCCATTACACATGAAGTCTCGGGCTGCAGCTGTATCCCCAGCTGTCGAAATGTCTCCACCAGGTTTGGCAATAACTGTCTCTGTCTGACATCTCACTGGGTTCCTGTCAGAGACCCACCTTGGGGAATGACAAGTTTAATGAGGAAAAATCCAACCTTCCACCTGAACTCCTAGCTCGAAAATGCAGCTGACATCTGACAGGCTTGGAGGCTCTCGCTGCAGGGAGTGAGTGACCCCAGCCTCTCGGCCCATAGACCCCGTGTTTGGCAGTTTTCACTGTGATTGGCTGGCAACGTTTTGTGCCCTCTCTGGCGCTTGCTCTTTAGTCTCAGTGCTAATTTAGATGCAGCTCAAACAGATATTGTTTCCTACTCACCAGACACTGGGGATATATAAAAAGATGAGTAACACACCATTCTTGCCTTGGGGGACACTCAAAGTCCTACAGAAAACTGAGAAACTTCACACTGCTGCTATTTCTATGGAGACAATATCCACCACCGAGGCAAATGGGCCTCTTTTGAACAGAGAGACTCTAATGAGATTGCATATACACACAAATTACATAGCATGTTCCCTTTGGCAGGAATTACGAATTGAAATGTTACAAGAATCTCTAAGTAGCAAGGGGAACTTTAAGAGCTGCGGAAAGGATACTACTTTACGTTTGTGTTTGAGAACCACCTTTAAGAGTTGGTTCTCTCCTTCTTAGGGATTGAACTCAGGTCATCAGGCTTGGGGGGCAGGTACCTGGCATTTTGAAGCACTTCTCCAGTCCCGGAGCACCGACGCTGAAGAGCCAGACCAGGAATTAAAAACGGGAAACTGGGCCTTGGAAGATGACTTTGTTGGGAAAGTGGTTGCCACTCAAGAAAGAAGATGTGAATTCCATCCCCAGAATCCCCAAAGCTGGGTGCAATGACACACGCGGAGTCCTAGCTCTGGAACATGAAGACAGAAGGACCACAGAGGCTTGCTTGCCAGACATTCAAGCCAGTCAGTCAGCTCCGGAGCCAATGAGAGACCCTGTCTCAAACCAAGTGGTGGAGAGTGACTGAGGAAGACACCTGATGTCAACCTCTGGCCTCCTACATACACAGGCACACATATTAAAATTTTGGAAAGGAAGAAAGAGAGAGAGAGAGAAAGGAAGAAGAAATGAAGGAAGGAAGGAAGGAAGGAAAGAAGAAAGAAAGCGAGCAAGCAGCAAACAACTACACAAGAGATCAGTGGACAGAAGAGAATAGCAGCAGGGAAGGCAGATGGAGCAACATCACAAGACTACAGTGCGGGGCTTCTAAACATCATGAGGTTAGAAAGCCATTAGATCTCTCTCTCTCTCCTTCTCTCTCTCTCTCTCTCTCTCTCTCTCTCTTTCTCTCTCTCTCTCTTTCTCTCTCTCTCTTCCTCCTCCTCCTCCTCCTCATCCTCTCTTCTTTCTCTTTTTTATTTATTTATATTTTCATTAATTTTGAGATTATAGTTTAATTACAATGCTTCTCCCTTCTGTTTATCCTCTTCCCAAATACCCCTCTGTACTCTCCTACAAATCCAAAGGCCATTAGATTTCAAGAGAAAGATAAATAAATAAGGGAGGAGTAGATGAAATAAGACTTTGTAAAATGTCAGTCACTGAAGCCCCGACATGGATACATGGGTGTTGATTATAATGTCAGTTCTCTCTGTGTACATGTTTAAAGATATTTCCAAATTAAAAGATGACATTCCAAAAAGAAATTAATGCATAAAAAAGAATAAAATAAGCTCTTATCCACTTGGAAGAACAGAGTTTCAGGTAAATATTGAGTCTCAAAGCTGGACATACAAAGAGAAAGCAACCAGTACTGTCATGTTTTGTGCTTTGATGGCGATGTGGTAGGGAGGTATTGGCCCAGGACAGGCATCATTCATTCAGAGTCACTCCAATCAGGATGGTTCCTCAGGGGTTCAGTGTAGGAACAGATGATAGACAAAGGATGCTGAAGAATTCCTGGTAGAGACAGTGAAGTGCTACTGCCGTTTCTCAAGTGCTCTTGAGGAGATGCAGCACCACGTATCTACTGTCCCTGGGGGTGTGGACAAACTGAAGGCTCTACTTCTTAACTGAGGACTCTACTTCCGACTGGTTTCCAACCATACTTGCCTTGACTTTGGTCAGTCCCACAGATGTTCCTTCCAAGGTCGCCAGTGAAGAGGCATCAGCTGTCCAGGGACAACTCTTCTAGAGAAAGCAGAGACACACAGAAACCTGTCATGCTTCTTAAGACCCTGTCTTGCACCAGCATACCGACAGTACACACGCATCGGAATGGAAAGCAAGTTATAGAATCAAGTCTAAGGGCAAAGAGCAATCCCTTCTGCCTCTCACATGAGTGTGGGCAAAGGTAGATCCAGGCAGAATACTTGGGTACCAGGAAGAGCAAAGATCTGGAGACAATTCAATCTACAGAATACCCCCCAATGCAAGGGGAAGAGGTGCTTAGCAGGATTCAGAATTTCAGGCTCTGGGGCCCTTGCAGGAAGCACTGACCTTCTCTCTGAAAAATCCGGATGCTATCCCACAGAGAAGATACCAAGGAAACACATGCTCCTCAATTTCCCCAGGTCTCCTCCCTGGATGCTCGCTTGAAAAGAATCCCAGGCAGAGGGCACAATGCAAAGGAACCTTTTGCTAGAGACCATAAAGGCCATCCTCTCCAGGCGTGTAGCAGTGTGGGATGGTGAGGTGGAGATGGTAGGGATATATAAAAGATACACAAACAGAAGGCCCCTCATCTTCCTCCAAGCACGGCCTGTGGGCTCCAACATTACAGAAAACCCTCTACGTTGTTAGCGCCGCCAGCCTGGGCATCTGATCCACTTAGGCAGTGTACCAAAGTCTAAGAGAAAAGCTTTCCTGCCTAAGGAAGAGACACAGCTGGAGGTTGATACAGACAATTAGGGCTGACTGTCTGACTCAGCAATAAAATTCCAGCTGCCACAGCTAGGGATAGTCCACAGGAGGCTGGTAGAGAGCAGAGCAGGCAGTCGGTGCCAGCGCAGACGCTTGAAACAATCACGGAGAAGGGTCTGTATGTAGGCCGTGGGGAACCACTGTTCAAAAAGGAGCCTCTTACGGGGTCCCACCAACATTCCCTTTGCAGGCCCTAAGGAAGCATTAATGTGTACGCTGGCTGTTTCTGGAGACAACAGTGTAAAAATAATCAGCAGCAATGAAAAAAACTATGAGTTGTTATTTTATATGCAACGAATCCCTCCTAGGCACAGAGGAATGGAGTAAGCCCCTCCCAACAAGCTCTAGATTATTAGTTGGTGAATGTAGCTCTGGAGATTGAACCTTGACAAATACCAGGCAAACACTCTATGGATGAGCCACATCCCCAGCCTTCTTTTCACTATTTATTTTGAGACAGACTCTTACTAAGAGCCTAAGTTGATCTTGAACTCACTCTCTATAGCCCTGTTAGGCTTTGAACTTGACATCCTCCTGCCTCAGCTTAGCAAGTAATACCAAGACAGACAGGTAGCACCAAGTTCAGCTTAAATTCTTAAGCTTTGTACATCCAGGTCCTAAAGTCAATAATCAGATGCTTTATTAAGGCACAAAACACTTACTGGAGTACCGGGCACATTGTTGATAGCATTTGAAGGTGTGCTCTTGTCATTGGTCCCACTCAGCAGCCTCACAGACACAATCACTCTCATCACCCATGACTGAGATCTAGGAGAAATTTCCTTTCTCCGTGAGGGAGGTGCCGACCGGAGGCTTGTGAGAACAATCATGGCTCTAAGAAGGAGGTGCTAAAGGTCCCCAGACACCGACGAACGTCAGCATGTTTGTGATGGCATGACAAATCTACTAGTAGGACTTCAACCCGAGGTGAGGAGGAGTCTGAGGACATGAACCTCCATGTCGGGGTCCTACAGTTGGGCTCTATCTGTCCTTCTGTCTCTCTGCCTCTCCTGGCTCATTTCTCTTTTGATGTCCTTCACTTTCCCTCCTTCTGTTCTCAGCCGCCCCCTCCCTACATCAGTGTTGATGTGCACTTGACCCATAGTTGTCTGTGATCTATGACTCTCACTACATACAAATAATTTTTGCCTTTCAATGAGTACACCTGGGATCTATCTCACTAGCCCCAACACTACCTCACTGTATAATCATCATATCATAGCAAATTTATGTTACAATTAATGTGTCACTTACACATCATGTATAAAAGTAATTTGTTTGGTTGTCAGGGAAACCCGTGAGGGACCTCTGTCAACACCTGTGATCAACTCATTTACTATCTGCCAAATATTTGGGTTCCTTGCTTTAGTTATTGTACCTATGGGTGTTTGTGCATCCCTCTCTTGCCCCATGGAACTAAGGAGTGACTGATCATCCAGCCTTCCTTAACCAACAAAGTTCAGAAAGTGTTGTGAGACAATTCCAAAATGTGGTTCTTTAAAACCCTTGTGTGCTCTCTCACTATTACGGCTTGGACCTTAAGGGACTCCCAAAGGTGTTAAAGGCTCTATCCCTAGCTGATGTCACTGAGAGTTGGTAGAACCTTTTAGGGGGTGGGGCATGGAGGAGGGCATGTTAAAAGGAAGTCAAACCACAAGAGACTTGCCCTTGAAGAGACATAAACACACACACATACGCATACATGTAGGGTTGTGGGTCCCAAGTTTGCAGTGCCACAGGGCACAGCCACTTGGGGAGGCGGGACGAGGGGAGTTTGACTGCCCTTATCCAGGCTGGTGTGGAGAGTGTGAGCTGGAGAGAAGTACCTGATCACTGCTCCTGGTGGGGAAGCTAGTCTGAGAGTGAGAAGCCAGAGCTGGTTTGGAGGTCCCTGGGCCTGCAGTGACAAGGCTGGGTTGTAGTGTTCTCAGACCCTTGTCCTCCCAGGTATTGCTGGGAGTCCTGGAAGAGCTGAGAACTGAGTGGAGGTCTAGCCCCACAGCATGGTAGGGGGAGGGGAGCTCCAGCTGGTCTCAGGGTGGCAGACCTGGTGGAGATCACTGCTGGAAGTTCAGAGAGGCGTTCTATGGGAGACTCAACAGTGGTTCTATAGGCAAAGGCCTCTTCCATGACTCCCCACTGTGAATCTCAATAAAAAGAGGCAGTCTGTAGTTCCAAACCATTTATTGTCTTGATGGGAAGTGGATGCATAAAATTATGACCCACTTCTCAGGGTGGGCCTGGGACTAAATACCTTTTGCAGGGAGGAACTTCTGGGAAAGAAAGCTTATTGACTAATACCCTCTGGGCTCCTTGAGCCTAGCGACCACAGGTCATGCCTCTTTTCCTATTGTCTTGGTCTGAGATGTTAGGGATGCTTCCTCTACACATGGAAGGGCCTGGGACCATTGTCCATATGTGACTGATGGCCACAAATCCATGGGGAACTGCAACTACATGACAGGGGCCTGGTGCCAGAGAGCCCGTGAAGCTCTTACTGTCCCTTCAAGGTCTCTGGGGCTTCTAGCCTTTAGCTCAACCAGGACCAGGCTACCTCTCACGGTCCCCTTCCCCACCCCCAGCGCCACCCCCGCCACACACACACACACACACACACACACACACACACACACACACACCCTTGTTTCCCAACCACCGCACTAAACAACATGCTCCCTGACATAGTGTCTGGTCCAAAGGTCCCTAAAAATGATACCAAATGACTAGGACCAACACCTATAAAAAACATTGTTAAAGTAACCCCTTTTCTCATTTAAGCTGATTCTGTCACAGAAAAAAAAAAAAATTGACTAATACAGCTATGTTCCCTTTCCTCTGTGCCATGATGACTGATAACGTCCCCAACAGTGGACTGCCCTGATTAGCTGATTAGCTGCATAAAGAAACCTTGAAGTAGGACCATAGACTTGTGAAGGACATTTGTTGTGTACTGTTGGAGGCTTTTGAATCATTCATTATTACAGCATAAGCTGTAATATCCTGCGTGATAAAGTCCCCGTTTTCAGGTTTAAAAAGAGAAAAACCTGTAGCACCTTTAGTGTGTCTGGGCTCCTAACCACGTCTGTGTGTTATGTCTGTGAGTGCCAGTTCCTGATTTATGAACTGAGACCATCTGTACTGTGGTTGAAGACGGTGAATATTGTATGTCTGTCAGTCCTGTCCATCTGTCCTCAGCCTTGTCCATCTGTCCTCAGCCTCATTGTCTGTTTTTTTTTTTTTTGCAGCCTCAAACAAGTCAGGCATGCATACTTTACTGCTGATTATACTAAAGGGAGCCAGGGAGTCCCCAGTTGACTATGAATGTTCCCATTATATCTCTGATCAGAGGACACCCACCACCTCTTCATGCTCCCCATTCAGGGTGGCCTGAAGGAAAGGGTCCCCAAACGTCCACAGCTCCCCACCAGACTTCCTATACTTGTACACTTTGTTTTTTAGATTTATTTAACCATTTCCTGAGTATATCACGTGCACGTCTGTGGTATTAGAGTTCACAAGATGATGTTGTGTCACCTGGAACTGGAGTTTTGGAAGGTTAACCACCACCATGTGGGTGCTAAGAGCTGAATCTGGATCCTCTGCAAGAGTACCAACTACCAGAGCCATAGCTGCTGGGGCTGACTCTCCAGCCCTAGATTTCTATCTTTTGCTAAGCGCCTACTATGTTCCTGACTCCTAAGGCCTCCCTACACTTATGCTCCTGGTACCCCCTCAGTGGCTGCTTGTTACATCAACCACTGTTCACAGTGGTCTCTTCTTAGATTATTTGTGACCTTGCAGGCATTTTTTTTTTCTGTGCATTCTATGCTAAATACGATTTAAAATGTCTCAAGAGTCACAGACAAATAAAAAAAGAAAGATTTCTGAAAGAGGAATCAGAGAAGTAGTGAGCTGAATCTAGGCAAGCACTTCCTTTAAAAAGCCTCAATGTAAAACAAACGAACAAACAAACAAACAAACAAAACAGCCAGAATTAAAAAAAAAGTTACAACACTCTGAGGAAGAAGAATGTTTTCTTCAGTGCTGTAATTACTGGGGAACATTCCTGTAAATAACCCTAAGATGTAAAACTCTTTGGTTCACACACACAACAGTCAACAAAAATAGATGGGAACAACAGGAAGCTAGAGCGGGTAATGGGGTAGAGACGACCAAAATCCATCACGCACCTGCATGGAACACTGGGATGCAAACACCGCCATGTACCACTTAACATTCGCGGAAAGAAGTGAAAGAGGCCGTGTAGTAGTAAGTGGTTTCATATTTAAATAACAGGCCATGGCCACACTGAGGCATTGATGAAGCGAGCCCCCAGGGGAGCACCTCAATTAGTTCTATTTTCCAGATGATCAGATCAAGACCCTGAAGTCTGATACTTGTCCCTGTACCTCTTCTCAGAACAAATCCACCGTATGGAAAGAACTGGGCACCAAATAGCACTGGCACAAATAACTGCCTAGTTTTTGCGACAGGCTGTGTCTCAGGACTTCTTGGCTGCCACAGGAGGATAATGAGCCCATTGATCATTGCTGTGTTTCAATAAATGTCTTCTTCCTGATAATGAGCCAATTTATAATCTAAAGCCAGACGTTGTCAGGCCTCAGCCATATGTAATATATATATGTATCATCATAATTGTTATTATTTGGTACTGCCATCTGGGTCACATTTTTTTTTAAAATGAAAGGGTTTTCGTATGCTTTTGAGAGCTGCTGCTTCTTCCAGGAAACCATGTCCTGGAGATGCCGTTTCAAAGAATGGCCTCAGAAATAGCAAGACTTTGGTATAGCTGTCTCAAACTGTTTTCTACTGAGTGATCCTATTTCTAACAAAACCTCCAGCCCATAATATCCCCTTCCAATCATGCAGCTGCAGTTTCTTCAGCTCCAGATATACCAGGCCTGGTGCCAGATGTGGTGGAGAACACAAAGCTTTGCAAGGAACACACCGGTCCTTGAGACTCAGATAAAATGAGCGCTCTTACATGAGGCTGAACCGTGGGTGTCAGAAAGGCTAGTTTGCTCTCTCTGTGTACTTCACCAGGCCTCATTCTATTCCACCATCAATGAAAGCAGTGCTACTGTGAACAGGTCAGCTTTAATATCACGTAGGTCACTGTAGGGCAAATGGATGCTTTGAGTGTGAAAGGGGGGGAAAAACCCCAAGGTTCCAGAATGCTTTCAGTTACTATCTATTCTGATGTCCCTGCATGATCTTCCCTTTCTCCCTGGCTACTTGGGTAAAAGAGGCCTGGGTGATATGCCTCCCAGGAATAATGGAACAGAATAGAGTGTGGAGAATGCCCCTAGGTCTGTCCAGCATGGCAAAATGCTTCCTGGGTACAAGGTGGTAAGAGAAACTACGTAGAACCACTAAACTAAGAGACTGCAACTTTTCCTTTAGTACCATACTAAACTACTGTTCACAAGGTCTGAGAGTTATTTAATTCTCAATGGAGAGGTACCTTCTATGAGCTACAAACATGGAACCAATGACATCACATGTTATCTTGATGGTTCCTTATAGTAGTGAAGTAAACGATTTCTGACAAGACAACCCCAAGGGCTACCCTGTAGGACTATGTTATGTATTTAACCAAGTTGTATATTTAATGGGTTATGTATTTAACCCAGTAATCTTCCACTCACTGAGGTTCCTCCCTCCCTTGTCTCTTCAGGGTTTCTCAGTGTAACTAGCCCTGGCTGTCCTGGACTCACTTTGTAGATCAGGTTGACCTCTAACTCACAGAGACCTGCCTGCCTCTGCCTCAAGTGCCTCGATTAAAAGCATGTACCACCACAGATGGCTGAGGTGACTTTCTCTAAATGTCTAGAAGCATCCTAGTCTCCTTTTTTCATGTTCTTTTATGTGAACGTGTGTTCTACCTACGTGTTTGTCTGTGCATCGTGTGCAAGTCTGATACCCACAGAGGCCAAAGAAGGTGTCAGATCCCCTGGGACTGGAGTTGCAGAGAGTTGTGTGAGCCATCATGTGATTGCTGGGAATTGAACTCAGAGTCTCTATAAGAGCAGCCAGTGTTCTTAACTGTCCCAAATATCTCATTTTTGTCAAGGACTCAGAGTCAATTTTATCATCTGTGATTTTTAATTTTAATTAAATTTTAATTTTTAATATAGCAACTTGCTGGACCCAAACATTTAAGCAAAAAATACTCTGGCTGTTTCTGTGAGGGTGTTTTGGGGTGAGATTAACAATGAAATCAGTGAACTTTGAGTAAAACAGATTGCCCTCCATAATGTGAAGGTCAAGGAAAACAAAACCCTTGCCTTTTAAAGCCAGCAGCTGACCTTCAGCTTTGAACTCTATGTAATATCAACACTCTTGGGTTTCCAGCCTGACACCTGTCCTGTAGGCTACACAGTGAGATTTTGTCTCAATAAAAGAAGGGTCAGGGGGCTGTTCAGTAAATTCTGGTATAGCACAGACTAAGCCCTGAGCTGATCACCAGCTCAGCGGGGGGGGGGGGGGGGGGGG
>NW_022196900.1:14192928-14199656 GCF_008632895.1 Mastomys coucha
GACAGAGAGACAGAGAGACAGAGAGACAGAGAGACAGAGAGACAGAGAGACAGAGAGACAGAGAGAGAAAAGAGGAAAAAAGGAAGGAAGCCATTTATAAACTGTAAATTTGACTCAAATTCCAATTCTACAATCAGACCAGCCATTTCTTGTTTCTTTTTTTTTTAAGATTTATTTATTTTATTTTATGTGTATGAGTACACTGTAGTTGTACAGATGACCATGAGCCATCATGTGGCTGCTGGGAATTGAACTCAGGACTGCCCTGCTCGCTCCAGCCCTGCTCACTCCACCTTATACACTGTAGCTGTCTTCAGACAGCACCAGAAGAGGGCGTCAGATCTCATTACGGGTGGTTGTGAGCCACCATGTGGGTGTTGGGATCCGAACTCAGGACCTTCGGAAGAGCAGTCAGTGCTCTTACCTGCTGAGCCATCTCGCCAGCCCCCATTTCTTGTTTCTTAGTCTCTGTCCTGTGGTATCATTGGGGTCTACCTCACAAGGTTATCATGAGGATGGCATTCAAAAGTGCCTGGTCCCTGCAACTTGACTTCATGACTATTAAAAACTGTCAAATGAACACATGTTGTCCTGGTCCAGCATGAAGCTAGATAAATAAACATAATCTCAATAAATCCCCAAAATACAACTCTTCAGGCTCTGCTAGTCTCTGAGGTACCGGGCCTATGAAGAAGGAAGGCAGGGATGTAAAGATGTGGTCGAGCTTGCCTGGCTTACAGAAACCTATAAGGCTTGTGTAGGGCATGTGTGGCTCTATGCTCACTGCGTGGGAGCAGAGGTGAGGGTTAGTGAAGATAATTTTCTATGGAGACTGAACTTTTTCTTCACCAGGACCTCCTTTCTTGTGGAAACAATCCATTGATTCCAGGCTCCCAGGCTCCCAGGCCTCCAGTCATGGGCCTAGAGCTAACAGGAGGCAGGTTTCTGTACAATACTTCTGAGATCCCAGCATGCCTGGGTGAAAAATCAATGGGCAGTGGAAGGTGCTGGTCTCTAGTCAGCAATCCTCCCCGGTGGTCCCCATTCCTTTTCCTGTCACTCATATGCCTTGCTGTGTGTGTTCATTCCTGTCCATAAGAGTTTCGGATGTAGGACTGTTGGGTTGAATGTTTGCTTGATTCCAAAGAAAAGAGACTCCTATACCTGGTTGGCATTCATATTTCCACAACTTCTCCTGACCAGATCTCAGAAAAGGTGGTTCACTCCCAAGTACCTGTTTTATCAAAGGCAAACAGCAGAGGGCAGTATGGATGCTCCTTTCCAGACACGGTTCGCTTGAGCCACCGTTGAGCAATGGGTTTTCTCTGGTTGCTTCTGAGAGATGAAGGAGCAAGACGGGGTGAATTTGCCCATTTTCTGTTGTTGCACTATAATGGCTTGAACAGACATCCCCTACCCCCAACAGCTCATAGATATGTAGGTCAGAGGTTCAGGGCTTGCACAATTGCATTCAGTGAATGTGCATGGGTGTGGCTGCCTAGAAAGAGTGACCCAGGAAACTGTGTCATTCCACAGGGAACCACAGACATAGCTAGCCAACTCTACAGTGCCAGCTACTTCAGTCAAGAAAAACAAAAGGACCGGGTCAACGTGCTACAGAAGAATATAGGAGATCCGCTAAATTGGTGTTTCGCTGTTTACAAACTCCTCCAAGAATTCCAGAAATGTGAGCCAAGATGAAGACTTTACTCGCTAGAGAGTACAACTGAATGATAGTGTGTGTGGGGCTCTGAGTTCAACTCCCACTTACAGGAAGAAAAAGGGGGGAGGGGAGAGAAGGGGAGAGAAAGGAGGGAGAGGAAGGGAAGAAGAGAAGGAAGGAGAGAGGGAGAGAAGAGGAGGCAATTTAATTTTCTGTGACAAAACAGTATTATCACACTGTAAAACTGTGTTGGATTCATCAGTGTAGTAATATTTTCTGATAATGATTAAGTAAAACAAAAACTGTGACACGAGAGCCTCTCTGCTATGTTCTGGACCCCTCAAGGCTACTTTTCATTGTCCCTCTTAAGGTACTCTTGTAGAAAACAAACACCATGGAAATTCAGAGCTTTAAAGGCAGCCACCCTCTGCCTTCAACTAAAGCAATCCACTTAAGCAAAATTGGACTTAGTGGCCTTATTCCAGCACACAGCCTGAGAACCATGCAGCCCATCTGCCTCTTCATAGTCTCTAGCATGCTATATATATGTGTGTGTGTGTGTGAGTGTGTGTGTGTGTGTGTGTGTATGTGTGTGTGTGTATGTGTGTGTGTGTGAATATATATATTTTTTTTTTCTTTTAAAGAGTAGAGGCAGCTGAAGGTAGGTCTGTGTTCTCTCATCATGGGGAACATTTTTGACCACTTGGTTAACCAATCTGGAAGCCACACTCCTCTCTCGCCTGGTATTTAAGACTGTGTGGTTCTGAAGCTCCAAGTTGGGGAAAGATCATGCTTATTGTCTGCTCGACTCCAGGATGTCAGAAGAATCCACAGATCTCTCCTGCCTCACTGGGACCCAAGGTGCCAAGCAGCCACATGGAGAGCAGCTTGCAAATGGGAGCTTTGGAGAAAAGGAGGAGGGGATTCTCTTTCCACCCCTCTTGATGATAGGCCCACTTTCAGGGCACGGCTGTTAATCTTCCACAGGAAGTGGATGCTAATTCAGGCAGAGTGAAGAAGATATTACAGTGAGAAAAAAAAATTAACCTACTAGAAACTTTGTGGGGAAAGGCTTATTACTTTTGGGTAACTCTGAGACATTTCGTTGTCTGCTTGCTTCTGTGCTGCCAGCTGGCTTCCCATGGACCATAAACCCTCCAAGCACACTTAGTGTAAAGTTGGTGCATGTCATCATTCATTTACTCTGGTGGTCACAACTGGGACACGACTCCATAAAGAGAGACAGAGTCCCAGGACAGCCACCTAGTCACTTACTGACCCATGACTTCCTGTCCATGGGTCGTGGCTCCACCCCTTACTTCCCCTATCAGACCTAACATTTTTTTCTGCCTCGCCTTTATCTATGTGTTTCCATTTGGCAACCAAGCATTCGTGAGCCAACAGCACAGTCTAGGCCACACGCCAGCTCAGAGCAAACATTTAAAATTCATTAAGTGAATCTAACACTTTCTGCTTTGCTTCCAAATCGCCATGTTCTCTCAGTTGGATGGGACTGATCTCTCCCTTAATTTAGGTGCTGTTTTTCTATAGATGTTATCCTTTTCTATCCAAGACTAGTCACACGGATAAAGATGGCAAAGCTCTTTCAAAAGACAGTGTTGCCCTTATATGTCACAAATCTGTAGAGATCTTATGCTTTTCTGAACCCATTTTGAGAATATTTATACTTTAAGTTCTTGCTCCCTTATTGTAAACAAATATCTCAGCCTTCTCTGACAAGTGGATTGTCAAAGCATAGGGCTATTTTCTGTATAGATGGCAATATAAACTTTGGAGTGGCCAATCTTTATCAAGTTGCAGTTGCAGGAACTAATATTTGTGAAGAAGCCTTTCCTAAAGGATGTGTAGCTCACCCATTGCTCTGAGCTGTCAAAATGTTATCATGGATCAAGTCAAACCATCAGAAAAAATTGATTTGGCTTTTGCTAGTGGTATCTGGTGTTTTGACATTAGCCCACGAGGAGGGAAATTGTTTTTTAAGGGTCTATCAAAGTGTTGTTTGAGAGCTTTTTATAGACACATCAAAAGTTGTCATGAAGAGTTTTCTCAGGAATCATGCAGGAAGAAGTTTCTCTCCATTTTCAGCTGTGGGAACTGGATTTGACCTGCTGAGCATTGTGAAAGAGGCCTCTGGATGCTTGAGGGAATTCACTGTAGAATCAGCGCCTCACCTCAGCATATACATAGGACCTCAGAAGTTTGCATCCGGATCTTTTGGCGTCCCTGAAAGTTTGTCTTTGCTTTCATTTTTATTTTCTCAGGTATGCCTATATTCCTTACTCTGTCATGCCACCAAACTTCTGAATAGGAGGTCAAACATCTCTGACAACCTATGGTAATCCAAGAATACACATAGTAAGGAGTGTGTGTGTGTGTGTGTGTGTGTGTGTGTGTGTCTGCAGGTACGCACAGAAGCCAGAAGTATAATTTCCTCCTGGAGCTGGAGCCACAGGTGGTTATGAGCCCCCTGATGTGGGTGTTTAGAACCAAATTCAGTCCTGAACAAGAGCAGTAAGCACTCGACCACTGAGCACCAAATTCCATTTTTTTTTAACTTGCCATTTTGAAAACTTTTAAATAAGGCCCCATATTTAAGGTCTATATATTCCTCTTACTAAAATTCCATTTCCTTGTTTATCTACTTTTCTGGGACTTCTCTGGAGTATTCCTCTTGTCCATACCCTGTAAGAACCACCCAACGAGCAGCTTCCAACAGCTGCCTTCTTCTTCCCCTACACTCTCCATACTATAACTTTTCTCTATCAAATATGTTTCCTCCCCCTTTGGACAAGGGGAGATTGAAAATGTGTCTGGCTACCAGATGATTACTTCTAGCTGAGGAAGAGAATCAGAAAACAACAAGTCTAGGTTGGTAATCCTTCTCAGGCTGGCTAGATGGTTCAGCAGTTAAAGGCACTTGATGTCAAAGCTGATGACCTGAGTTCAATCCCCAGGACACACAAGGTGGAAGAGAACTGATTCTCATAAAGTGTCTTCTGGCTTCCACATGTTCTCTGTCACACCTGTTGTGTCATGCATGCATGTTTGCACACGAACACACGCAATAAATAAATGAAATTTTTGAAATGTATTTCAACACATAAGAATAATTATTTAATTCTTTAACTGCATTGGTGGCGTTTAATGCTTTATTCCATTTATCTACTGAGATCACATTTCAAAAGCAAGTACTAAAAGACATAAGAGAGCCATGAGTTCTTTGGAAAAAAATAAGAGAAGAAATGGGGGGCTAGTGAGATGGCTCAGAGGCTAAGAGCACTGACTGCTCTTCCAAAGGTCCTGAGTTCAAATCCTTGCAACCACATGATGGCTCACAACCACATGTAATGAGATCTGACACCCTCTTCTAATGCATCTGAAGACAACTATTGTGTACTTATATAAATCTTTGGGCAGGAACGAGCTGTGTCAACCAGAGTGAGCTGAGGTCCTAAATCTCAATTCCCAACAATCATATGAAGGTTCACAACCATCTATACAGCTATAGTGTATTCATATACATTAAATAAAATAAATAAATAGAGAGAGAGAGAGAAGAAACGGGCTAAAAGAAGATGTAGCAAGAAGATGAAGCAAAGTGGGAAAATGATACTATATATCAAGAAGTAACGACAAAGAAGAAAAAGGACCAAACCAAAACTTATCTTCCAAAAGTGTAACAACTAAGTCAGACGTAGTGACACATGTGTCCAGCTGTTGTCCCAGCACTCCGGTAGCTGAGAGAGGAGGATCATGAAAAGTTTAAGGCCAGCCTGGTCTACAAAACCCAAGGGTTTTTGCCCAGCCAGGGTTATATAATGAGACCTTATCTCAAACAAAGTAGAACAAACTGAGTGTCCAATGATGGAATAGTAATTAAATAAATTAGGGAATTAAGCCATGGCCCAATGGTTAAAGTATGCCCACTGTACAAGCTTGAGAATTAGAGTTCTGATCCCTAGAAGCTACATAAATACAATGGGAGCATAGAATCCTGCCTGCAACTCCGACACTCAGGAAGTGGAGGCAGGAAACCACTGGGAGCAAGCTGCCTAGCTGAACTAGCCCTGTGAGTAAGGGCTGGGTCCACTGAGAGGCCATGACTCAATGAATAAAGTGGACAGCCATCAAGAGAGATTCCAAAGTCAACGCCAGGCCTCCACGCATACACGTACCTACATGCACCGACATCTGCATGCACACACATAGCCAAACACATAAAAACACACATAGATACACACATACATGCATTCCCATCGTGCACTGACATTTGACAGAAAGAAATTATAATTAGGTAGATAATGATCTAGACATGCAATAGAGATATAGTCATTGTCTATTCTCAACAGTATGTAACTACAAAGATCAAAGGTTTTGTAGTGTTTACTGGGGGAAAATGGTAAGTTGTATTGAAGGTGAATCAGAGACGCCATGAAGAGCCATGAATGAATCATGGCATTGCAAAAGCTGAGAGGTGCCCAAGGTGCCAGGCACTTTACAGCTTTTTACCACATTTAGTTCTTAGACATGTTCTGGTGGGAGAGTCGATTATTTGTATTTTGTTACGGACTAACTATTTTTGAGAGATTAAGCAACTTAGCAAATATTCCAGAGTAAGAGAGAGAAATGAGATTTAAGCTGGACTCTGTCTCTAGGTACCACCCAAGCTGAACAGCTCCAACAGGCTGCCTCCTTAGAGGCAACAGAGGCCAAGGTTCAGGTGAGCCAATCAACTACTTCCTATTCAATGTATATAAGACAATGTACACAAAGATACAGTGTATCTTTTGGTACAAAAACAGAGGTGGCCCAGAGTGACAGAATGGACCCTAGGCTGAACAAATTCCTATGAGATTGCAAGCTCTGTGCCCACAAAGTAGTTATGGAAGGCAAAGTGGGACATAGTGCAACTTGAGGCGTGTCCATAATGTCTCAAAGAGTCAGAAGTGCTGGGGTATAATTGTCAGACGTTCCAGTTGGCTTACAGAAGCCAAAAATCTGGACTTCATCTTTCTTTGGATTTTTTTTTTTTTTTTTTTTTTTT
>NW_022196900.1:14199667-14217008 GCF_008632895.1 Mastomys coucha
TTTTTTTTTTTTGGTATTTGTCATTGGAAACAGACAAAAATGCCTATTTTGGTTTTTATTCCTCCTCTATGTGTGTTGTGCATGTATGAATGCTTGTATGTATGCACAGTTTTACATGTGTGGGTATGAAAAAATGTGTAGGTCAAATGAATCTCCAGGGTGTCTAAGTGCTCTCTTCAGACTCTTGACTTCACACCGATCGTGTGTCTTTAGGAATAACAAACTCCGCAGGTCTGGCTCTCTGGGCAGCTGTTCCTCAGGCTGAGAAGGCATCCAGAGCTGAAGATGGGAAAGGGAGAATATTTGGATGAGCACTTCCCTCTCCATTTTCCTTCCCGGAATGATTTGATTGGTCCGTCCCTTGGCTCTCCCTGATGAGTGCTTTGTTGGATTCTGCTCCGCAGCATCAAAGGCATAGAGTGAGCCTCTCATCACAGCCCCTTTTCTGGGAAAATAAATGACCAGCTCCCTGGAGTTGGGGATTTTTATGCGATGACTTTTTCCTCCAGGAGATTTATTGCGGCAGCTTTGTGAGAGATTTGTAGTAAGTAGTGTTCAGGCTGTAGGTATTAAATCCTCAATGCCGGGGCCATAACTCTCCAGGAAGGAAACGATAGAAGACCTCAGTAGCTAATATTGCATTATGATGATACTGTCTCCTCGGAAATGATGGCATAGCACAGTCGCTGCTGCTGTCTTACTTAGGAAAGGTCAGCTTCAGATGTGCCTGAGGCGTCTCCTGGAACTCAGTGGGAGCCAGGAGCACCTACACACAGGCAGGGGAAGGAGCTAACATTTACTGAACACTTCCCATATGCAAGGAGACCAGTGGTCAGAGAAATAAAATAATTTCCCTAAGCTACAAAATCACAAACCAAAACAAGTCTTATCTAATACTTCACCTAGAAACATATTTCTATTTTAGACTTGTAAAAAAAAAAAAAACTGCCTAAAAGTTGGCAAAAAGGAATGCTCGACACACTCAGGGAGCATGCTCACAGTGACAGGAGTGTGAAACATCTGGTCACATTGTGCATGAAGTCAGAAAGCAGACAGGAAGTGAGGCCAGGCTATAAGGCCTACCACTAGTGACTCACTTCCTCCAAAAAAAGGGTATACCTCTCAGGGTTCCACAGTCTTCTAAAATGCCGCCACCATCTTCAGTCGCACAGCCCTACTTAAGGGAGGCTGGAGTCCTCGGCAGTCAAGTGTTGTGATGTCTTTTGTCACCCTATACCTCAGAAATACGCTCAATCACCACATGCTTATTAAATATACATAATAAGTCATAATAAGTCAGCTGCCCAGAATTCCAGAGTTCCCTTAAGTCTTACTTCTAAAACCTCCCCTGGTGCCTTAGCTTTTGTCCCGAAGAACCAAACTGGCTGAGATTTCCTTACCGACAAAGACCTGGCATAAGGCCACAACCCAGAGGGCAGTTCTAACTGCCAACGTGGCTTTCCCCTCTCAGATGTATATTCTAAAACATGAAGAGGGTGATTAAAAAGACACCCAAACCAATAGCTACTTTAAAGCAGAGCTGGGGCTGTGGTTGTAGCTTAGTTGGGCGAGTTCCTGCTAGCCTGCAGGAGGGTCTCATTTCCTCCCTTCGCTAACACTATCTGTAGTAGTCCATGCCTGTAGTCCTGGTACTGGGAGGTGGAGGCAGGAAGATGAGCTCAAAGTTACCTTTGGTAGTACAACAAAACGAAGCAAGCCTGGGATACATGAGACCTTGTCTCAAAAAGGAAAATAAGTTTCACAAGGAAAACCGGTCAGAGCTCCAGCTTTGAGGGGCCAGAGAAAGATGCAGAGCCTGCTTGAGATCCCTGTCTAGGCGGGTCCAGAGAAAGAGGGGCAGAAAACTGTCGGTCTGGGTAGCAGATTGGTCTTTAGATATTCAAGTGTTCCTGGGGATGTTATGTGTGGTCATGGGCTACACATTTTACAGATGGTCGTTTGAGGCTTAAATACTCTTTTCCCACCTTCTCTCCGCAACAGTCAATTAAGCGTTTTTCTCAGAGAGGAGTGGACCGGCTCTCACGGCTAGGCTGGAAACAATGTTGACTTCTGGGAGAGAATGTGGTCTGCCTTGTTCTCAGCTCACCAAGCAACCTGTTGACCAGCTTATAATTACTGGAACCCTGTGCTACACAACGAGTGTTCTTGGGAGTTTTAATGATCGAAGTGAGTGAACACGCTTCAAAATTTTGAAACGTGCTTGAGAAGAATAATTACCTTAAAGTGTTTCATAAATTGTTGCTAGGAGACCACACCAAGATGGGCTTTTTTTTTTTTTTTTCCACGTACAACTTGAAGTTCAACTGGCAGGAAATTTTCCCATTCAAAATGCAGATAAGCAAATGGAACGATTTAAAAAGAAAAAGTAGAAAGATAAAAAGCCACTGGCTGCTGAAGAAAATCTATCCAAACAAAGCACAGGAGGCAAAATAATGAGGACAGCAGCTAAAGATTCGCATGCCAGCGCTTACTGGTTACATGATCTTGGGTGGTCCTCTGCATGGTGTGTGTGTGTGTGCGTGTGTGTGCGTGTGTGTGTGTGTGTGTGTCGGCCTGTGTGGGTGCCTGTGTGTCTGTATATCTATGCATGTGTGTGCGTCTGTCTGCCTGTGTGTGTGTTTCTGTGCATCTATGTGTATGTGTCTGTGTGTCTATGTATGTGTCTATATATGTGCCTGTCTGTTTGCCTATATGTGTGTCTGACTGTGTGTGTGTCTGTGTGTGTGTCTGTGTATGTGTGTCTGTGTGTCAATGTGTGTGTTTGTGTGAGTATGTGTGTGTCTGTGTGCCTATGTGTGCCTGTTGTTTGTGTATGTGTCTATATGTGTTTCTGATTGTCTGTCTGTCTGCCTGTGTGTGTCTGTGTATGTGTCTATGTGTATCTATGTGAGTGTGCCTTTTGTTATGTGTGTATCTATGTGCATGTGTGTGTGAGTGTGGGTTTCTTTTCCTGATCAAACACAGCTCGAGGAAGGAAGAGTTGATTTCAGCTCACAGTTCACATCAAGTGAGGGAAGTCAAGGTAGCAGAAGCTTGACACAGCTGATGACATTCCGTCCACAGCCAGGAAGAAGACAGCAACAAGAGCTTGGCTCCATTTCTCCTCAGTCTGTGCTCTCAGCCCATGGAATGGTGCCATGCACAGTGGACAGGTCTAGATATTCCCTAACAGGTTTGTCTCATCTCCTAAGTGACTGGATCCACCCATTTCATCTTTCGAAATGGAATCTCTCTCATTGGCCTTGAGCTCACAGATCCAGTTAGGCTGAATGGCCTGTGAGGCCCAAGACTTTGCCTATCTGCCTACGCAGCACTGTGAATACAAGTGAGTGTCACTGTTCTTGGCTTTCTGCATAGTCCTGGGGATTGAGCTAGGGTCCTCAAGCTTGTTTAGCAAGCACTTTAGGGAGTGAACTGTCTTCCCAGTTCCTATTTTCATTTTCTTCTCTTTCTCATCTGAAATGGGGATATCAACAGCTTGCTAAGAATGAAGTGGGTGTCCCCAACACACAGTGCCTAAGTGTTTTAGTTACTTAATTATGTATACATATTTGTTCCAACACATCCATTTCCTGGCATTGTCTGCCCACTCTGCCTTTCCCAGAAGCTCTTGCTTGTAGGTACTTTTCTTTCTTTCTTTTTAAAGATTTTCTTTATTATTATAATAGCTAAGTACACTGTAGCTGTCTTCAGACGCACCAGAAGAGGGCATCAGATCTCATTTCGGGTGGTTGTGAGCCACCATGTGGTTGCTGGGATTTGAACTCAGGACCTTCAGAAGAACAGTCAGTGCTCTTAACCGCTGAGCCATCTCTCCAGACCCGCTTGTAGGTACTTTAATTGGGAAACAACTCCCCTAAAGCTCAAGTGAGCATTGAAAGGAAAGTCATCAAGTTACTAGACTGGAAAGTCCACCATGGGTGGGTCCAGCAAGTGAGCGCTCTGAAGGGCAGGGTAGAACCCATCTTAAACAAACACATCCTAAAATGTCCCACTAAGTCTTGGGAAATTGTAAAGTTTACCCTGTAAACAATTCACAGTTGCTCCCGGGCTTTCTGAAGTCTCTAACATATCCACAGTGTCTGGAATGGGGGCTGGGGGAACCTCAGGCAAGGATGCAGAGGACCACAGGCATGTCAGATGGGAATTAGGATGGCCTGCTGTAGCTATGTGTAAGGATGAGAGTAGGCCAAACAGTCATGGCAGAGGCAACCAAGGAAAAGTGCTGTTCTCAGAACTCAACAACACGAGAGGCATTACTAAAAAGATCTGAAGTAAAATAGAAACAGATACTCTGTAAATATTGCTGAATCTTAGGGGAGTGTGCAAGAGAAGAAAACTAGCTCCCTCAAGGTGTCTTCTAAGTTCCATACTGGCCTCCATCACACGTACAAAATAAATAAATAAAATGCAATTTAAAATTCCTAAACAGACAAAAAAAACCTGACTTCAATGACAAGTAACATTTTTATCTATACTTTCAGTCAAAAATAGTGAAGGAATTTGGTCATGGACTCCATGTTTCTGTGAGTAATGTGAATAAGCAAATTCTTGATATATGGAAACCCTTTGTTGATCAATGTTTGAGGGATCACAACATTTTCTGGAGTTTACTTATGATGTCCGGACTTTAGGCCTCAAGCAATACATTTTGAGAACTGATACATATTTGTTTTTTTAGGTTTATTTATTTACTTTGTGCATTTTGCAGAGAAGGCGGGTCTGAGCCATGGCACACACGTGTGTAGGTCAGAGGACAACTTTCAGGACTCTGCTGTCTTGTACCACGTGGGTCATCGGAATCAAATTCAGGCCATGAGGTCTGGCAGCATATGCCTTACCCGCTAAGAAATCTCACTGGCCCCTAGGTCAGTACTTGGAAATCAAATTTCTAGCACCTCTGGCTCAGTGGTAGAACACTTGTCTCAGATACATAGGTTTAATCTCTAGTACAGTTTTTTTTTTTTTAAAGGCTAGGGAGAGGAAAGGAAATTACATCCCTGTCAGGGCAAAACACTGCTCTCACTGCAAAGGAAGTTAAGAGGTTATTTTTCCTGAGACAACTCCATGGGAGCATGACCTGGGAATACAGATTTAGGTTGCTCTGGATGGGGCATGTTCCACCATGGAAGTAGTTACAGGAACTCTTGAAGCCACAGAACGAAGTCATAAATCTTATGCCTTGGTCGAGCAGCAGGAGGGTTACCAAGAAGGGAGGAAGCCTCTAATAGCAGTTTTTTCTGTCATCCATTGACATCCTCAGTCTTTATGTTAGTGGAAGCCAATGATATGCTAAATCAATACATTCAAAAAGTTCTTACCTGAACGTGGAAAAGATGTTAGGTCCTTAACAGACATTGGTCATCTTTTTTTTTTTTTCAAGACAGGGTTTCTCTGTATAGCCCTGGCTGTCCTGGAGCTCACTTTGTAGACCAGGCTGGCCTCGAACTCAGAAATCCACCTGCCTCTGCCTCCCAAGTGCTGGGATTAAAGGCGTGGGCCACCACTGCCCTGCCAGACATTGGTCATAAACAGTCCGAAGAAGGGCTAAAGATAGCCCGTGATAATTTTGGCCCTCTATCTACAATGTTCCAACTCTCCACTTCAGGAAGTTCTAAATGATTAATCAATCTGCAGAATTTCCAAAGGACGTCAGATCACAGGACTCTGAGTCGGTCAGAAGGGAAATAGTCCGGCTGGTTTCGACTTCACCGGTCATCCCTCTCCCAGCTGATATGTTCATTATCTGCATCGCCAGCGAGGCAGGCAAGGCTCTGAGTTGGCACTCTTGGCCGTGAAGAAGAAAACCGTTCTCAGCATGTCTCCTCCCCACCAGGCTGGAAGGCCTTTAACCTCACTATGCTGTCCCCCTCTACCCCTGAAAGAGTCAAAATGCTGATGTCGATGAGAGGAGGCAGGAGACTGAGGGAGCACCAGAAGATGGACACAAAGAACACTATAATCATCAGAACCTACCTCAACGGCCTCACTTCATTACCTCTCTAAAGACCCTGTCTCCAAACACATTTGCGTCCTAGGATCCCAGAAATCAGGACTTTAATGGACGAATTTGGAAAATGGCAGTTTGGTCTAACCCACCTTCCTCATTTGATTCCAGAAGATTGCTTCTTGTTCAGTTTCCTAAGCAGCTGACCACTAAAGGGACAGTGCCTGGGTAAACCCTGAGTACATGGAACTCACACTATGTGTCATGGCAATATGCCAAGCACGGCTTTCCATGCAGTTACTGTCAGTGAGAGACTCAGCTGAGGGGCTCCCTCGCATCCTAGTTCAGAGCTGGAAGAAAGATCCTTGGCGGGATGTGAGGCAGAGGAGTGACTTTTCTGCACATGTCTAGGTCCTAGTAGGCTCATAGTCGTGATGTTTTCAGAGAGGTTTCTGTTATCTCCTTCCTTCCTTCCGTGTGTGTGTGTGTGTGTGTGTGTGTGTGTGTGTGTGTGTGTGTGTGTGTGTGTGTGTTTTGAGACAGGGTTTCTCTGAGTAGCCCTGGCTCTCTCAGAACTACCTATGTAGACCAGGCTATCTTCTAACTCCCATTTACCTGCCCCTATCTCCAGAGTGCTGCCAATGGCTCTTTCTTATGTCTCCATGTTGTTGTTCTCCTCCTCCCCCAAATCTACAAACATCTTTTCCTAAAGACAAAGCAGTTTCATCATGTGTTCTCATGTCTCTGTTTTTCTTTCACTTCTTTACCTAATGTTACACAGGCTGCCCCAGCATTCACAATCCCCATCCATTTCTACTCCATTTTTCTTCTCCTAACTTTTGAAAACCACTAGTCATTTGATGTGTGTGTGTTTTTTTTAAATCCACCTAGGTTGTTTTTACTTTGTATCATGTTTTACTGGCTCCTTCTGAAAGTGCAACTTGCTGATGCAGTAGTCAGGGTAAGCTGGCTCCTGGTAGTAACAATTTAACTCCCAAATTTCAGTACCTCAACACAACAAAAGTTCATGTCTCACTCACAGTTTTGCTGGGGCTTCCATGATCTTGAGACTCTTGCCCAGGCTGTTTCCACCTTAGTGGCCTTCACAGAGTTGAAGTCTCACATTGTCAGCTCTTAAGAGCTTCAGTCATTTCTACTTCATGCCCATTGGTCAGAATTAGTCATATGTACTGCTTTACTACAAGTGGCAGAGAAATATGGATGAACATCTAAAAGTACCACGAAGAGTAAGTGGTCTGTTACAATGACATCTCTCTCCCAGTTTTCTATCTGAGACACTAACTCTGCCTTCAAGAGCAACTTTGCCCACGTCTTCTCGAAGATGTTAGCATTTACCTTGGCTTTTCCATCATCCTTCCTCTTGTCTTCTGCCTGTGAAATCATATCCTCCATCGCATCTTCAGAGACCATCTGAAGTTTATTATCTCCTGCCTGTGCTCTCCCTGGTAGAGTCCCTGGTCTACTTCAAAAGTAGTCTTCTATGGGTTGCTTCCAGGTGATGCATAGACTATTGAGATGCATAAACAGTAGTTTCCCTAACTCCTCTCCAAACAAACCCATTCCTCTGATTGTACTTCCACTCTCTGTTCCAAGTCACCAAAGTAAAAAGATACAGGGCCTTCCTCACTAACTCCTCTTTCAACCACCTTGAAATCACAAAGCCCAGGGGACCCCAGTTCATGAATGTCTATAGATAGGGCCATGTCTCTCAGCCCCAGTTACTCACATATCCTCCTTCAGGATAATACTTCCATCTTGATTTCAGTATTATCTTTTTCTTCTCTTCTTCCTCTTCCTCCTTCTTCTTCTTTTCCTCCTCCTCTTCCTCTCCCTCCTCCTCCTCCTCCTCTTCTCCCCTCCCCCATCTGTATGTGTGTGTGGCTGTATGTGCATGTGCGTGTGTGTGTGTGTGTGTGTGTGTGTGTGTGTGTGTTGTGTGTATGGCTGACTCTCTCCAATTGTTCATTCCATAATAACTTTATAAATCCACCAAATTGTTTCTATGATCCCAGACAGCTCAAAAAAAACATGCTAATCATGCAGCTATAAAACTACAGGTCTTGGACTGGAGAGATGGCTCAGCAGTTAAGAGCACTGACTACTCTTCCGAAGGTCCTGAGTCCAAATCCCAGCAACCACATGGTGGCTCACAACCATCCTTAGTGAGATCTGATTCCCTCTTCTGGGGTGTCTGAAGACAGCTACAATGTACTTACATATAATAAATAAATAAATCTTTAAAACTACAGGCCTTTCCAAACAATGTTAACATAGTGCGCAAACCAGAGTCAGAAACAGATAAGACATAGACAAGTGAATGCTTTGAGAGCTCAAAGAGTATGGCACATAAATCAGGGAGGTTTTTTTTTAATTGATGTTTATAGTGTGTGTGTGTGTGTGTGTGTGTGTGTGTGTGTGTGTGTGTGTATGTGTATTCATGTGCATGGGTGTATACCACTCAGCACAAATGTAGATCAGAAGAGAGTTTGGGGGAGTTTATTCTCACCTTCACCTCACTGAGCCACGGCTTCTCTTGTTTCTGCCCTACTGTATACTACTGGCCTGCTCATTTCTTCCAGCTTATTCGTTGTCTTCACCTCCCATCTCACTGTAAAAGTGCTGGCATTACAGATACATACTGCTGCATCTGATTTTTCCATCAGTTACAGAGATCAAATCGAGGTCATCAGGCTTGCTCAGCAAGGTTTACCTGCTGAACCAACTTCTCAGCCCTCAGGGAGGTCTTCAAATCAGAAAATAATTTTCATAATTTTCACCAGCTCTAAATTACCCCATAGTTTCCCAGTCCCTCCAAGTAAAGTCCAGACTCAAGTAGTTAACATTTGCTCTGCTTCACTTCCCCTCCAGTCTTAACCCTTCCTTTTCCTCTGCTGCTCTACTCCTCTGCCCAGAAGGCTTTCCTAACATCTTTGCAACTGTGAAGTACGTATCAGGTACCATTTCCTCCAGGAAGTGGTCCCCAGCTGTAGTTTTGTGACTGTATTCTAATGTTCTCTGCCTCAGATCAAGTGGCAGCATCTCCATCTCCTTGGAATCCCCAGAACTGGGCTAGGCACATCGTGAACTCTGAGAAATGTTCAACCCTATCGCTTCTGCCCACTCAAATCCCACAAGGAAGGAAAAATACTCTGGATGCTGATTATTCCTTGTAGCTTTGTCATCTAGCCTTTGTACATTGTTTTATTTCCATTGTTTAACCATGTTCTGAGTCACAGCTCCAAAGCCTGGGCACTACACCCATCTCAAGCACACTGGTACCCTCATCCTGCCAGTCACAGTGTTACAGAATACTCTTCCACTTTCCCTATGCCTCTCACGGCGTTCTCTACTACAGTGTGGGAGACTTGAATATAGGAGGAGAGGAGGAGGGAATGAAAGGTGAGGGAAAGGAAAGGAGAGGGAGAGAGAGGGAAACACTGAAGTGTTCCGCTTTAGTCCAGATACCAAACTCAATCTCTTCACCAATATCCACAGGACACTCACACATTGTAAACAGTTCATTGCTTCAGTGTGTTTTGTCATAGCTCTGCTATGGAGGGTTACGCTGAGCAGCAGCCATCAATCTGCCGTAGCATACGGTTGGTCTCTCCTCCTTCCATCTCTCAGCCTTCCTGCCTCTTCATCCAGGAGCCGCTGAATTCCTCTCCTCCCTCATGCAAAGCAATTTAGCAGACATACTGTCATGATGGAGAAGGCCTTTGGGACTTCACCTTTTACCCCAATGTCACATTAAAGTGTTTCAACTAATGAAATAGAGCACTTGTCTTCAGAGGGTTCTAGTGACCAACACTTTCTCTACCTCATTACTTGCAGGTCCTTGAAGTCCTGTCACTGGACTGTGGATAAATCTTGTACCTTAAGCCCCTAACAATGTGCTGACAATTAGTATGTAAGGCTTCCTCACAGGAAGTCATTCCCTGGTTGAGCATCTATCCAGTTCCACTCATGGAATCATCACAATGCCCAGAACAGTGTCTAACTCACATAAATAAACTATAATTACTATTTGAGGAATACAGAATAGTTTGAACATAATCAGTATATCTCACCAGACAGGGAAAAGGTGATCTAGCACTTGGGAAAAGGCTCTGGGTGAGAGGTCAGAGGCAAAAGGTGAGTATTCCTTAAGGAATAAAGGCAGCTTGCTATTTCTAGAACATGTTTCTATTTCTCCACGAAGTGACATCTACATTACATATCTCCTTTGTATCTTCTCACTGCAGTCTGTGTTTTGTGCCCCCTCCTAATATTCATGCATAGAAATTTGGTCCCCAATATGATGGCATTGATTGGTAAGATGAGACCTAGGAAGATGCTCCAGTGGGTAAAAACATCCTCCCAATAAACCAAGGAACCTGAGTTCAGTCACTGAACTCATGTGAAAAAAGCCACGGGCAGCGATGTGCATCAGTAGTCCTATCAGAGGTGGGAGGCAGAGATGGGAGAATTGCCTAAAAGCTCACAGGCCAGCTAGTCTGGAATATATAGAAAGGTGAACTGGACTCTCCCTAAAGTCATCCTTTAACCTCCATATGCACAGTGGCACTTGTATACATACATACATACATACATACATACATATATATATATATATATACACACACACATATGCTGGTACAAACCATCATCATCATCATGATGGGTCATTTGAATACTTCAGGTCTTTAGGACGTATAGCTCATGAGAGCTTTATGCTCATAAATGTGAGTAATGTCTTTGTAAGAGTGGTTTGAGAGCTGAGGATACAGCTCAAATGGTCGAGTGATTGCCTAACATACACAAAGCTCTGTGTTTGATTCTCCAGCACCACATAAAACCAGGCCTGGTGATGCACGTCTTTCATCCCAGAATTCAGGAGATTGAAGGAAGAGGGAAGAAGTTCAAGATCATCCTCAGATACATAATGAGGTCAAAGCCAGCCTGAGCCAGGTGAGACCCTGACTCACCAAAAAAATGGGGAGGGCCTTGAGGAGCTTGCTTGGTCCTTCTGCATTTGAGCACTCAGCAACAAGAAGGAATCATTTAAGAAGGAAGTACCTGAGAGCCGGTGAGATGGCTCCGTGGGTAAAAGATGCTTGCTGCCAAGCCTAAAGATCTGAATTTGATCCCTGTCCTGAACGTACCCAACCTTGTCTGAATTTGATCCCTTGAGTCCATATGGGGGACGAAGAAAATTGAATCTGAAAGTTATACACACACACACACACACACACACCCCAAATTAATGCAAAAAAAAAAAACAAAAAAAAAGTAAAGTCTTTTATCAGACACTGTATCTTCTAGTCTTTAGTTTGAACTTCCCACTTCCAGAACCCTATGTAAAAACTTTGAATTGTTTATAAATCACCCAGTTGGGGCTCGAGAGATGACTCAGTGGTTAAGAACACTGGCTGCTCTTCCAGAGGACCTGAGTTCAACTCCCAGCAACCACATGGTGGCTCACAACCATCTGCAATGAGATCTGATGCCTCTTCTAGTGTACAGATGTACATGAAGACAGAGTACTCATATATATATATGAGTATATGAATATATAGGTTACATCATATATATATGTAACCTAAATAAATGTTTTAAAATAAATAAATAAATCATGCAGTCTAAGGTAGCATGCTGCATGCACCTCATTATCTCAATTTGTTCTTCTGTGTGAAAGTGAGCCTGTAGTACTTTCACAGGACAACCAAGATGTTCTGAACTGACCGAAGCTGAGCTGGCCACTCAACTACTGCCCGGTTCCTAGGGTAAATATTCATGGTGTCCGGGGGGGGGGTTAAAAGTAGGTTGGGGCACACAGTTGGTGTGTTAGAACTTCCGTATCAGGTGGGTTCCTCACAAAAATCAGCCAAGGCTACAAAAGTTTCCTGGCCATGTGGAACCAGAACAGGCCCACATCTGGTTCTGGAGGCATTGGAGAAGGCACATTCTCTACCTCGGACACTACAAGTGACAGAAAAGGCCTTATAAAGAGTGTCCGAGGATTTTACAAGAGCAGTGTAGAATCAGCCCACTTTCTACAGGGTCAACTCACAGTCTTCATTGAGCAGAAAGGAGTACAAGAGCTTTCATAGCAAGGCTGACCGGTGAGCCTGTTAGATTGGTATGCTCCCTCCATGCAAGAAGAGCGGAGCATCAATCTTTCTAGCCAACCATGTCTCAAAACAGTCTCATCTTTGCCATTCAACAGATGTCATCCATCTCTCTAGGGGCTGGAGAGATGGCTCAGTAGTCAGGATCACTGGGTGCTCTTGCAGGGGTCCTGAGTTCAATTCCCAGCACCCACATGGCATCTTGCAACTGTAACTCCAGGACAGGAGATCCAATACCTACTTCTGGCCTCTGCGGTCATGGCATGCATGTGGTTCACAGACATAGATGCAGACAACACATGCCTACACATAAAATAAAACATTTTAAATCTTAAACAATCTCTCTCTAACATTTCTCCTACTGGTTGGAAACCCTCATATAAGAGTGTGATGAGCCGGGCGGTGGTGGCGTGGCGTATATCTTTAATGCCAGCACTTGAGAGGCAGAAACAGTCAGATTTCTGAGTTCGAGGCCAGCCTGGTCTACAGAGTGAGTTCCAGGACAGCCAGGGCTATACAGAGAAACCTTGTCTCGAAAAACCAAAAAAAAAAAAAAAAAGAGTGTGATAAATATTTTAAAATGTTCAATAGCTATCCTTGGGGTTTTAGTGACCAGTAAGAGAACTTCTAAAGCTAACTAATTGCTCTGTGATGTGTATGAAAGAATTCTTGAACATATACGTATCATAATTATAAACAAAAGCATTTCAAATACAGGTACTGTTGCATAGTCATGCAAAATTATATTTGCTTCATGGTGGGACAGGAGTTGTGTAAGGTTAAATGCGGAAGTCCCCTCTCAATGGTAGAGGCATTAGCAGGAATTCAAGAGAAACTGGACAAAATGGAGGCAAATGGACAGATGCTGCTGGGAGCTGAGAAGTCATTGCTGATGCCAACCTGTGCTTAAACACAAAGTGGGCTTGTGTTTGTTTTCCTGTTTGGGGCTGTTCCACCATCACGGGGCTTACAGGAACTAATTTTAGCCCTCCTTCTCTAACACCCCACTTTAGATAGGATCGTTTAGCCCTCCTCCTGTAACACCCCACTTTAGATAGGATCGTTTATTCTCCAGCTGTCAGCACAAATGTAAAAATTAGGAACACACCTGACTGCACCTGTACTTCTCCGCTCGCAGCCACAATTAGCCGCGAGCATCCTCCAAATATGGCAAAAGCCGAGAAGCATGCCTGCAATTAAGTAACTGTGGGCATCATTAGTTGCGTTGTTAGTCGCATGAGTAACTTTTGTGGTCGCCATGGCTACTCCCAACACAAAATTACCTGCCTGACAAGGGAACACTAGAGATAAGCCCCTCCCACTTCTCCTTTTCCAATTTTGTGAAAATTGTGTGTGTGGGGGGGATTCTCCCAGTTATTTTACACAAGTGGATGGGGGTATATTTGCAATACAAGCTATTTATGTCAATCCCATAAGAAATTGTCTCGCTGGGTCCTGTGCATTATCTGTTTATCTTTGTTGCTGTTTTCCGGTTTCATTTGACAGACAACAGAGCAAAGCATGGTCGTTGCCTCCCCTGCCCCCAGGCCCCGGGAAAATAACTCACTCGTGGTATTTAGGTAACAATTAATCTTTCATTTTTATGCTTTGTCCAATAAAAAAGTTTTCATTTCATACCATAGTTATCATTTCCCAATTTGAAAATCTGCTACAGAGTTCTAGCCAGAGAGCTTACTTCCTGAAAGAACTGAAATGTTTAGATCTTTTTCTCAGAGCATTTTAAGCCCCAAAAGGAAATAGGTCTAGAGACCTAGGAAAGTAGTTCCTGCTTGAGGACTGATCTGGGAGGCTGTCATTGAGAACTGCCTACTTAATGAATCACCAGCCCAAGATGAATCACCGTGTTCTGCTAAATCCCAAGAAGCTTGTATTCACAGGGTAGAACAGAGCAGGGTAGAGAAATGCATATTTTATATTTACTTATATAATATGCCAAGGGACTTCATGTAACACCAGTTAATCATCCCTCACTAGCAGATGCGTTTCAGATTTACCCAGCCCCCAGCTGAGGAGCTAAGCTATCAGTTCTACCACAGAGCTGGGAAAGAACAGAATGAATAGATGATCTTATGCTTTCACCTTTTTTCCTGGGGAGGGGGAGTTGACACAGGGTCTCCTGTAGCCCAGGGTCTCCTGTAGCCCAGGGTCTCCCATAGCATAGGGTCTCCTGTAGCTCAGGGTCCCCCATAGCCCAGAGTCTCCCATAGCCCAGGCTGGTGTTGAGTTTGCCAAGTATCTGCAGAAGATTTGAACTCTTGATCCCATTGCCTCTGCCTGTAGGGTGCTGTGATTACAGGAGCTTAGATCTCATATGTTCCCAGAAAGTAAGGGCTTGTCTTCAAGCTGATGGGACCATTGGGAGCCCATAGGAAATAGTGGGAAGAAGCAGGTAGCTGGGGGTGTGCCCTTGAACCTTGAATGGTATATTTATTTTTCATTCATTGAACCCAAGTTCATATTCATTATTCATTCTCCTCTCTCTCTCTCTCTCTCTCTCTCTCTCTCTCTCTCTCTCTCTCTCTCTCATCTCTCTCTCATCCTCACTAGCTGCCATGAGGCAAACAGACCTCCTCTGTCATGTGGCCCCCAGCCATGATATTCTATCATCACAAGCCCAAAGCAACAGGACAAATGACCACAAACAGAAACCTCTGAAAACCATGAGCCAAAATAAATCATTCTTCCTTTCAAGTCCTTTACTTTGGATAGTTTTCATTGCAAAGCAAAGTGAATACAAGTGAGTGGCAGCCCACAGTTTGTCATTTGTGTATTTGGCCTAACTCACCATGGCTGAAAGGAAAGATTATATAAAGCCTTTTTACTCTAATTTTGAGCACAGAAATGAAGGTCTCGAGAGCAATATTGTCTAGAAGTTTAGTAAAGATAAGAAAGATCGTTTTCTACCATGTCTAACAAAGTAGTTGTGACTCTTGTGCAGCTAGTGTAAGCTTGAAATGCAATGACTATGAAGAGAGCTGAATTTCCTCTTTTATTTTAGAGTGGGTTATTGGGGGGGGGGGAGAAGCTAACACATTGCATAATGCAGCTCTAAAATATATATGGGGGATGGGAAGAGGGTTCAGTCAGTAAAGTGTTTACTTTGTAGGCATGAGGACCTGAGTTTGTTCCTCAGAACCACATAGAAATGCCAAGGGTAGTGGCACACGTATAGAATCCTAGAGCTCGGGAGTAGATTCCGCAGGTGCATTCCCGGGCTTCATTCCACAGACCAACCAGCCTAGCCTACTTGGCAAGTTCAAGGCCAATGACAGACCTTGTCTAAAAAGAAAAAAAAGTGGATGGCACCCTAGGAACAACACCATGGTTGGCCTCCCCTCCACACACATGCATAACACCTGTGCATATACACACACATCTACACGTACATGAACATACACATACACACATAGGTAATATATATGGGGTTGAAGAGATGATTCATCACTTAAGAGCACTAACTGCTCTTCCAGAGGACCTGGGTTTGATTCAAAACACCTACACGGCAACTTACCACCATTTGTAACTCCAAACCGGGGGAATCCAATGCCCTCTTCTGGCTTCCATAAGTTCTAGGCACTCACATGGTGCACAGACATACATGTAGGCAAAACACTATTCACATAAAATTATATATATAATCAGTTTATCCAGAAAAAGGCAACCAACAGTAGTCCAAATGTGATAAAAAGTATGGTAAATAAAAGGGGAAGTATTTGTCTTGAAAACCATAGGCCATGGACGTCTCTATCTATTAGCTGTATGATCATGTATAAAGCATTTCTTTCCTAGCCCAAGTTTCATCTGGTAGCAGAGTGGAGGCTGGAAAGGATACACCACTCAGCCTTCCTGTTGCCTAGGTAGCTATCTATACTCTATCTTTTTTTCTAAGTTCATAAAGGAGAAGTGAGAAGAGAAATGTCCTTATGCAAATTAGGAGCCTTATGACTACATTTTCTGGTTTGCTTTCTGTTGCTATGATGAAACACTGAGCAAAAGCAACTTAGGGGAGGAAGGCATTCCTCCGACTTCAGGTTATAAATAGTCCATTATCAAGGGGAACCAAGGGAGGTAGGTACTCAAGACAGAAACCCGGATGCAGGAACTGAAGCGGTCAGGTGACACGCAGCTCAGCAGCTTGCTTCAGGTGCACATCCGGTTACCTTCCTTCCTTTTTTTTTTTTTTTTAAAGATTTATTTTATTTATTTTATGTGTATGAGTACACTGTAGCTGTACAAATGGCCATGAGCCATCATGTGTGTGGCTGCTGTTGAACTCTGGCCCCACTCGCTCCGGCGTAATTTACTGCAGCTGTCTTCAGACGCACCAGAAGAGGGCGTCTGATCTCATTACGGGTTGTTTTGAGCCACCGTGTGGTTGCTGAGCTCCAAACTGAGGACCTTCGGAAGAGCAGTCAGTGCTCTTACCCGCTGAGCCATCTCGCCAGCCCACCTTCCTTTTTCATTACTTTTGAGTATTTTGCCTGTATGTATGTCTGTGCGCTACATATGAACCTAGTGCCCTTGGAGACTAGAGGAGAGTATCAGATCCCCAGGGATAAGAGTTACCGATTGTAGTGAGTGGCCATGTGGATGCCTGGACTCAACACTGGTTCTCTGAAAGAGCAGCCAGTGCTCTGAAGGGCTAAGCCATCTCTGTTATCTTTCTTATACAGCTGGGGCTCAGCTGCCTAGGGATGGTACCGTCTGCCTATAGTGGACTGAACCTACATCAATTAACAATCAATAAAAGTGCTTTACGGTCATGCCCATCAGATGGAGGCAATTCCTCAGTTGAGGTTCCCTCTTCGCAGGTGTGTCAAGTTGACAACTGTAGTTCTGTAAGACAAAACGACTAAAAAAAACCAACCCACATGGTGCAAGTACAGTACAGGTACATCTTAAAAACAACAACAGGAGAACGCACATTTTTGTGTGTGTATGTGTGAGTGCTCACGTGCACGCCACAGCACACGTGTAGAAGTCAAAGGACAACTGGTGGAAATCTATTCAGGCCTTCTACCATGTGAGTCCCAGAAGTCAAAGTCATGTTCTCAGGGTTGTCAGCACATAACCTTTACTACTAAGCCATGTTGCTGGCCCCATGGATTCACATCTTAACCGAAAAATTCTGTACTAGTAGTACCTACTTCAAGAAAGGAGATTCATGCCGGGCAGTGGTGGTGCATGCCTTTAATGCCAGCACTTGGGAGGCAGAGGCAGG
>NW_022196900.1:14217018-14275464 GCF_008632895.1 Mastomys coucha
GGTTCTGGGTTCTCTTGACTCTACTTTCTTACGTGCTGGTTTCAGTAGTGATATGACAGCCACAAGCCAACTTCCCCAAACTCTTCAGTGCACCTTTAGGGGAAAGAGTACATGGGTGTCTTATGAAGATGGATTGTCTGGAACAACTAAGCCCACTGAGGGCCAGGGTCCCCACTGGGCTCAGGCTCCACTGGGCACAGGAACTAAGAATGAGGAGGCCAAGTCTCAGAGAAAGGTAAACTGATGTGGGAACAGGCGCGCTCTGGCATCCATTCTGCTTCCTAGTTTGAAAGACAAGGTCCTGGAATTTGAGTAATCTCAGCAGAAATTAATCCAAATCAAATCATGTCAACAAATATACCCTAGGACCACCCAGGGGTCTTCCAACTCTAAGCAGATGCTTGTGGTAGCCACGAAAGGGCATCTCTTCGCAGAACTGTACCTGTTTTCCCACCTCATAGCACGGTATTTGCAAAGGGATGTACAGAAAGTCTGACAGAATGAGGAAGGAGCCCGGTATAACCCCCCAAATAAATACAGTTAACATATCTTTAACGAAGGACTATTTGCATTTTAAGGGGAAAAGGATGGTCTTTTCAATAAGATGCTGAAATAATTGGATATCCGTCTGAAAAAATATTAATCTAGACACAGATCTTATGCCTTTTACTAAAATTAACTCAAATTGGATCAGACTCCTAGGTGTGAAGCATATTGCTTGTACAACAGCCCAGAGTTGGTATTTTCCACCAGGTGTTTTTTTAGGACTTGTGCTAGGAATGGGTAATAGTTCTTGTTTCCATTTGATGGAAGGACCAGAGGGACAGAGGTTGCAAAGGTCATTTGTTCATGCTAGTCATACCAATTGAAAACCCCTAACACACTGTAGAGGCTTGCCTTCGTTTACTCTCTCGGCCTACCTCATCCCAGTCAGCCAACCCAGAAAGAAACTGAGTAATAGAACTGCTTCCTTATTCATTGAATGACAATTGTAACATGGTTATTATTACTAGAGTTCTAGGGCAGAAGCCCCAAGGCTAGAAATTGCAGGAGATTGGACTTGGCTAGTTACATATTCAGATTAAAGATAAAAGGCTGGCACAGCAGATTTAATGAGCGTGACTGCACTGGCAAGTACAAATAAAGGGGTTCAGTGACTCCAAGTCTGTCTCCAGGATGCTGGCATGGGTTTGAGGTTTAAATAAGAGAGAAAATTGTAGTGGGGGATGGGATGAATGCATAATTAGCAATCTTAGTCAAGGTGTGGTCTGTTTGAGCATTATCTTCATTCTGGTTCTTTAAGGTAGTTCGAGGAAGTTGTTATCATGACTGTCACAAGACTAGTATATCTGATTCCCATAAAAAGGTTGCTCGCCACGCCTTTAACCTCAAGCACTCAGCAGGCAGGCGTGCTTGCTGATCCTGTAAGTGCCAGGGTCCACCCAAGGGTGTGCGTTTTTTTGGAACGAGAATAAACCATAGGTCACCTTCACCTTTGTATGACTGGGCCAGCTCTAGTTAGCCTCGGGGAGAAAGTGAACAAATCTAGCCTGCCCGCTTGCCAGCAATAGTTTCTGATCCATTAATTTTGTGTACCAGTCTTCCACCTGCATGTTTTGGATAATGACATAATGACCCAAGGGCGTTCGATGCCTTTGGGGTCTGGAGCAGGATGTACCGAAAGCTGACAGCACGACACCTCAGTTACCTACCCTTGCCTGTTCATCTTTCCACTTTGAGCGGGGATGAGAGAAGTTAGGACCCGCCAGCTTTTAGATAGATATTCTCTGAGAGAAGAACATGTCTCCTTGCAGAGGCAAACAGATGGCTCACATAAAAAACAAGAAAACAGGTAACAGTGAAGGCAGAGACACCAGGCAGTTAGCTTACTTTTTGTTACCTGGTGAGCCCAAGCGAAGGGTGGGGCTTCTCCACCAAGGCCATTGCTCCGTGGCTGCTTAAGTTTTTCTCTAGCAATCTCCCTTTGCTCTAGAATTCTTTATATGACTCCAGGTGTACATGTGCATAAACTAGGTAGGAAAATGAAACATTATCATAACTAATATGTATTTGCTAAAACAGCTCTTTGGCATATGTGTGATTTGACCATTACGAAAGCCAAGTTTCGTGTTACTGAAAAAAATTAAAGCTGGACATTGCCTTTAGTCCCAGCATTTGGGAGGCAGAGGCAGGCAGAGCCCTGAGTTCGAGGCCAGCCTGGTCTAAAGAGTGAGTTCCAGGACAGCCAGGGCTACACAGAGAAACCCTGTCTCAGAAAATAAATAAATAAATCGTGTCTGAATATTTGATCCTGCAGGGCATAAGACATCTTCAACATGTGTCAGAGTTGATCAATATTTTGATTTTATAATCAATGCAGAAAATGTGGCTTCAAATAAATGTGCATAAAGTGCATAACAGCAGAAGTATGTTCAGGACCATTTCAAGGCTAAAATTCATTAGATCATTTTTTTAAAAAATGAAATTCAAGTCAACAACTTAAAAAGCAATTTTAAAAATTCAGCATTCTAACATAGTATACTCCAAAGATATGTTAATCGGATACGTGCTGAAGATGATCAGAGCAAACTATTAGGAATCTTTTCCTTTCCCATAATTCAATCATGATGTTCCCCGGAAAGTAGAAGACACTGTATGTACAGTAAAAACACTGCAACCAGAACATATAATAGTCTCTTTCTGAAGCCAAGGTAGTTCAGGCAGCGTTCCCTAGCACACGGGGCACGCCCACAGGCTTAGTGCAAAGCACACATGTTGTGTGTTCCCAACCCGGCAGCAGTGAAGTCTCAGAACTCAACAGGGATGAGTGCTGCCAAGAACAGCTCAGATTCATTACACATTTGATTTGGAATTCAGAAACCTTTTACTCTTGCCAAATGTTTTACAACCCCCACATTCAGTTACACTATGTGTTGGGAGTGGTGTTTGGTGTGGAAAATCTCCACCAAGAAGCTAGAGACTATTGCAGGCATTTTCTGGTCAGAAAAAGCAAGGGGCCTTCTTTCTGAAGAATGGTTTACTTCTTGAGTATGTGTGTCAGAGAGAGGGAGAGAAGGAGAGAGAGAGAGAGACAAACAGACAGACAGACAGACAGACAGACACTGGGGAGGAGGGCAGGAACACATGTACCACATCAGGGATATAGAAGCCAGCAGGCAGCTTAGAGGATTTGGGTTTTGCTTTGCCCTTGTTTTGAGGCAAGCCTCTCCTCTTTGGGCTGTTGCGCATACTCCAGGCTAGCTAGCCTCTGAGCTTCAGCGTGGTCTTCTGATGCTACCTACCATCTTGCAGTAAAGGAGCTGGGATTACAGAGCCTTACCACCCCTTCTGGCTTTTTACATAGGTTTCCAGATTCAAACTGGAGTCCTACTGATTCGTGTCTCTCCCCGCCCTACCAATGGGGCTTTCTGTCAGACTGGAGGGCGGATTCTGACTTAGCCGATAATTATCACTATGATTTGGAGACAAAGGCCTCATTTGGAACTTTTCTAAAATTCCCTTGAGCTAGGAAAAAAAAAATCTCATTTCATGAAATGCCATAGCCCATTAACATGACGAAGTCCCTGCCTCCTGACCTTTGAGAACTGGCCCACAAACAAAAAAGTGTGCCTTCACCCACGGGATGCAGCACACAGCCCTCCACTGAGATTTAGGCTGAAAGGCTCAAATTAAAAAGACACAAAAGAGCTTTGCTTTAACTTCTAGAGGCAGTTTTTTCTTCTTGGGACCAGCCTAACACAAAAGGATTTACCCCAAGAGCCTCAGACACACCCCTCCTCAAGGGTGGGGTTCAGAGACAGTAGGGAGCAGCTGGAGTTTGGGGAGGACATTCTGAGCTTCACTGGGGCTGAGACAGAGCAGAGCTGCAGCTGGGGTACCCAGGGCCTGATGGAGTGGTGCCTCACTGCAACCACAATTGCCCTTGCTGATCCGCACACTCAACAGCTCTGAGCTCCAGAATCCTGTGCCCAGCTGCCTACCTATAATCACTATCAGGGGGCTCTCTGACACCCCATAATTAGAAGTTCCAAACCGAACTCAGTCAGTTCGCAAGCCCACTCTCCACAGCCTGACCCTCTAGGGACCTAAATGGAACCACTTTATTGCACTGTGAGTGACAGAAACCCAGCATCCTATCCACTGGTAGCGCCTATACTTTGCATTTCATTTCTTGACCTGGTCTCACACACTGATGAACACTCCTTTGCAACATTCCAATTCTCCAACTGCTTCCTGACTGGTCTGTGGAGCCACCGAAGGGTCTACCTGATGTGGTGGCCACTGTTCCTCAGATAAAATCTTTTTTAATTGTATTCTTTTTTTTTTTTTTTTTCTTTTGGTTTTTCAAGACAGGGTTTCTCTGTGTAGCCCTGGCTGTCCTGGAACTCACTCTGTAGACCAGGCTGGCCTTGAACTCAGAAACCGTCTGCCTCTGCCTCCCAAGTGCTGGGATTAAAGGCACATTACAATCCGATTGAAGTCCTCCCTCCCCCCACACCCCCTTCCCCCGTGTATCTCCTCCTCCTCTGCTTCCGTTTTTAAAAAAAGTAACTTTTATTCTCCTGTTGTAATTGTGTGGGAAGCTTACTGTCTTTGTCTGCTAACCTAGGACTTGTCCTGTAAACTTCTAGGCCTAGAATGTTTTCAGCCTCTGAGATTTACTGTTAAATAAACCCATCCTTTCTAGCTCTCTCTGAGCTCTGGCTGGCTTGTTCATTTCAGCTGTTCTGGCTCAAACTCCTTTCCAAGCTGACTGATTTAATTTGGCTCCTTTCTCTGCCCTGACTAAATTGTTCTGCTTGGCCTCAAAGAACTCTGGCAATAAATTTTAATCTTCTGGTGTCTAGCTTGTTCTCTCTCTGCCACCTGTCTCTGTACAACTGTCCTGGTAAAGCTGTCTCTGTTTCTCTGTCTCTGTCTCTGTCTCTCTCTGTCTCTGCCTTTGAATCTCTCTGTGTCTCTGTTTCTGTCTCTGTATCTCTCTGAGTCTCTGTCTCTGTTTCTGTCTCTGTATCTCTGTGTCTCTGTCTCTGTCTCTCTCTGTCTCTGTATCTCTTTGTGTCTGTCTCTGTCTCTGTCTGTCTATCTGTCTGTATCTCTCTGTGTCTCTGTCTCTGTCTCTGTCTCTGTCTCTGTCTCTCTCTCTCTCTCTCTCTCTCTCTCTCTCTCTCCCTCTCTGCACTGCTTCCTCTTATAGCTTCCCTTACCTCTCTTTTGGTGAGAGTTGGGCACATCCAATTCTGTCAACTCTTTCTCTGACTTGTCACTTTGTCTGCCTCTCAATTAGAAATCACTTTTAAACATGGCACTTCCATCTACAAACTAACTTTACCTTCACTGTTTGGAATTAAAGGTGTATACTAAGTGTGTGTGTCTCTATTCCACCTAGACTAGCCATGTTTCTGGATTAAAATTCCTCTACAAATATGTGTGTGTGCATCTGTATGTGGGTAAGGGTATGTGAAGGTAGATGTGAATTCAGAGGATGGTGTCAGATCCCCTTGAGCTAGAATTACAGGTAGTTGTGAGTCACCTGACTTGGATGTTGGAAACTAAACTCTGGTTTTCTGGAAGAGCTGTTGTAAACTCTCTTATCCACTGAGCCATCTCTCCAGTTCTCCTAGTAGAATTTATAGCATATTTCTTCTAATCAAAGACACCAACCCTTGTATAATTTCACAGCTCTGAAAGAGAATCATTTCAGGCTGGGAGATGGGAGAAGCATGAGGTGAGCTCCAAAGGCAAGTTTTAAGAAGATGGTGAGAGGAGAGTTCTAGACAGGGGACGTGGCTTATTTCAAGGGTTCTGGGGCAGGAGGTGACAGGCAGAAAAAAATTCCAGGACTATCAAGTTTCATGAGGGAAATACATTTTAAGAGGATAGAGATGCTGACACCTGTGTAGACCATGATTTGTTTCTTCTAAAAATCCCTTTAAAGAATTTGTTTATTTGTTTTATGTGTGTGGTGTTCTGCCTGCCCGTATGCCTCTATACAACACATGAGTACAGTGCCCACTGAAGCCAGAAGAGTGCGTTGGGTCCCCTGGGACTGGAGCTACGGATTTTTGTTAGCCACCATGCAGTGCTGGGAGTTCCAGGTCCTCAGCAAGAGCAGCCACTGCTCTTCATCACTCAGCCACATGATACACAATTTTGACACAACGGTAAAATAATTAGAAGTTATCAAAAAGTTTTGCAGCACTTAATCTTAGCCGAGAGGCGGGCGAATGATCTGAAGTATTTCTCTGGGTATGAATGATATCCTTGGTTGGCTTTTATTCTTTTCGGCACTCTGAGTATTTGATCATATTGCCTTGTGGTCTCCATTGGTTTTGATGAAAAAAAAATTCAACTTTTAATCTTACTAGGGTCCTCTTGTACGTATGTGAGGAGTGTATTTTTTTTTCTTTTTCTTCATGTTTCAACTTTTTCTCTTTGAAATTTTCTTTCAGCATTTTTGCTATGATGGGTCTGTGTGTGCATTTTTGTCCTGCTAGGAACCTGTTGAGTTTCTTGAATTATACAGACCTTTGATTCTCTGCCTATTTGTTTTTCATTGTTTCCTCTCTCTCTTCTTTAGTCACATAATCTCTATCATCTCACCTTCTCGTTTGCCAATTCATCTTCAGCCCAGTCCTTATTTACTGTAAAGGGCTATTGAACCCCTCTGGTGAAATTCTAAATTCAGTCACTGTATTGCCCAAATTCAGACCTACAACTCTCCACTTGGGTCTTTTTAAAACTCTCCACTGGTACTCTATTATTATAACCATCTTCATGGGGCATGCTTTCCTTTTATTCTCTGGCTATGTTTGTGATGTCTGACCATTTTGTCCATCAAACTTGACATGTGAACTAGTAGCCTTCCCAAGGCTGCTTCCACCGCCCACACTGTTTCCTCCGGTATGGATGACACATTGCTCTCTCTTTGTGTGTCTTTGTGAGGACTTAGTAATACAGTATAAATTTCAGACTATTCATTTCCTCCATCACCCAGAAGTTGTTTTTGTTGTTGGCTTAGTGACTTGTCTATGTTATTTTAATGGGGTCAGTTTTAGTTATTGAGTGAAGCCATTGACCTCACTCCTGAGAGGGCTTCCAGAGCCTTGGACACGTGTGGTCAGCATGGATGCCAATAGTCTCAGCTGGGCTTTTGTCTCTTTCCCTGACCTCTCTGTTAAGCTGCCTGTCTTTGTGAGACTCCACTAATTGCCAGCTGATTGCTTTATTGCTTTTGACAAAGCTCTGGGACATAATTTGCCTGAAAATCTAATCCAATTAAACCTCATCCTTCCGGTAGCCACTGAGTCCAGGGTCTAAAGTCTGTTCTGAGCCCAAGAAGGCTCTTCTTTGCTGGTTCCTCTGCCTCTCCTGGAGACCATTTGGCCTATAGTTTAGTGTTTTGCCCTATGGAACTTACCAACCTTCTCTCAACTGCTTACGGCCCAAATCTCCATTATTTCTGAGATATTCTTTAGGCTTGAATTTCCCCAAACTGTTTCGAATGAGGCAGTTCCTTCAGAGGGAGCGTGAGAACTTTTGTTTTGTCGGGACCTGCTTCCACCGGGCAAAATTTCTGAGCCCTGCTCTGAAAGTGGTCTAGGACTAGAGCCAGCCTTTTTGTGGACTGACTGACACCTTTCTTCTGTGCAAGATGGGGAAAGTAGTGTCTGATCTTATATTGCTTCTCCTTCCTTGAAGCCCCCACCATACAAATGAGCTGAATGGAAGACGGAGGACCCCATTGGTGTGCTATGTGTCTGACAGGGCCACTACTGTACGGGGGAGCTGGAGAGAGAAAGGAAACCTCAGACTTTCCAGGAGGAGACTGCAGTAGAGAGCTGTGAGGTTCGTAACATTACTGTTCTAACACACACTCGAGTGAAAGTGGGGAGGTCCATTTTCTTAGGGAAATTTGACCAAACTGGGGCTCCTGTCATAGGAATTACATGCAAAGGGAAGATGGAAAGAGTCAAGGCCCAGAATGCCTACTGTTCTTCCTGAGACCTAGCAGATTGCCTTTAGTGAATATGTCTTCATTTTCTATGTGCCCCTAGGACAAGTGGATGGGCACTTTAATATTCTGTTTATTAGCTGTACCTGATCCTCCGCAGAATGGGTCCTTCCCCAGAGCTATTCCAGAAGTAGAAATCCTGGGTTTTAAGCATAAGGAAAACATCCCTCTGGTAGTTGGCAGTGAGGAGAGTATTATCAGTGGAAGATCTGTGTGTAAGCAGACATGCTAGTTAAAGACACAAGAACAACCAGATGACTCCATGGGTAAAGGAGCCTAGTACCAAGCTGGAACCTGAGTTTGCTCCCCAGGACCTTGGTGGTAGAAGGAGAGAGCTGACTCCTGCAAGCTGTCATCTGACCCCCGTGTGCAAGCTGCAGTATGTATTCGTTCAGGGGGATCACCTCATCTGAGCCAGAAACGCTTCACAGAGAAAGAACATTTAGTCAGGAGTTGAAGGGCGATGCTCATGACACTATGCAGGCAAAGAAATAAAATCTCAGGCTCAGCCTACTACTAATTATTTTTTTTAGGCAAAAGCAACATTTTAATGAGTAGAAAGTCTCTGAAATGTTGGTTGAATGTTAACACTAATAAGTTTATCTTCACTTCTTCCGTTGGTGTCCTTAAATAGAAATCAAGGACGGAAGTGAGCAGATTTGCCCGGATCCAGACAATTCTAATGTTCTGAGAGTCTTTGCACCCATGAGTGAAAATCTGCAAGGAACAAATCATAAAAGGAACAAAATGCTCCTCCTGCCGTATGCTAAACTTGAACCAAGACCAACCAAAGCACTTCATTGGATCATGTGGTTATCCCCCTTACTCTTGAACTTCGTGCAGATCAAATTATAGCTTAGAAGAGGATGGGGGGGGGAGATTTTATTGAGCAAATAATCATTCACTTGGTCATTGGCAAAAGTTTCAAAGTTCAGAAACATTTAAATGAACAAGCATCTGCCTGTTCTCCTATCCTCTTCGGGTAGTTACTTGATTTTTAATAATGATTCCCATTTCTTATTCCTTTTTGAAACATATTGGCTGGCCTGAGTTTTACGAAGTGTAGGGACACTGCTGGATGCACACAGGAAAATGCATTTACCTGCATTGTGCAGTGTGAGACATTCCTCAAAGCCTAAGGGTCCCGAGTTCCAGACAAAGGTTTATAGGGCCTATGGTTTACAAAGGTCATTTTTGTATCTTATTTAGTATTTATAACTTTGAGAATGTCAGCCTTACCTTACTTGTGAAAAAATTGGGCTTTTCTTCTCACCCTTTTCAGGGAATCAAGGGAAAACGCTAAGACTCCTTTCTCCCTCCAGAGTGCTACTAACACACTGTAGCACGAAGAGGTTAAATATAGTAAAGGAGAAATCAAAAACTGTGACTTGTCTTCCCGAGACTGAGTCTCTCTCTAAAGAGGGACCCACTTACTCCAAGGAGTAAGGAGTGACAAAGGGTCCTGCCTCATCCCAACACCAGATGCTCCAAGATTATTACTATCTGACAAGCCTAGGAGAGAATTTTTTTTAAAAAAAAATCATTTATTTTATTTTATTTCATTTTTTATTTTATTTCATTTTATTGTATATGTGTGGTTGTTTCTCCTGCTTGCATCTCTATGCACCACATACATGCAGCCTCCACAGAGGTCAGAAGAGGGAGTTAGATACCATGGAACTGGAGTTACAGACAGGTGTCCACCACCACGTGGGTGCTGGGGATCAAACCCAGGTCCTTACTAAGAGTCGTCAAAGCTCTTACACTAGTGAGTCACATCTTCAGTCCCAGATAAAATATTTTTAACAAGTTAGTGCCTGCTCAAACTTGCAGTCAACATTCATGTCATTGAATTTGATAGGTTAAAAAAATGCACCTTCTGAATTGATTTTTTTAAAAGGTCTTCAGTTGTCAGTGTCTTTGAACACCTGGCATAATCATTTCCTCTCTAGGAAAATGTCTTCATGCTAGCTGTCAAAATTCTTTGCATTTAACTGTGCATGTGTATGTGCATGTGCCTGTGCATGCTACAATGTTACCAAAGACTGAACTTTGGCAAATGCTTTGTACTGAGCTATAATCATAGCTCTCATTTGCCTTTTGTAGTTTCAGACAGGGTCTTCTCTCCCTACAGTGACCAGGCTGGCTTTAAACTTCCCAAAGTATTAGAATTAAAGGCCCCACCAGGCCCAACCCTAAGTGTTAGTCACCCCCCCAAACACACACACACTACAAAACTAGTAGTACACATAAAAACAAACGAACAAACAAACAAACAAACAAACCACAAGAACTAGAAAGAAGAACCTTTAGAAATTATGGAACAGACAAAATTTCTGATGTTGGAATTATGAGACCAAAGTTATAAAATGATTATACTTAAGACAACTGTGTCTACTAATGCTGTTGTTGTTGTTGTTGTTTTCAAATAGCTGGGAAATGAAGCATTTAAAGAAATCCCCACGGAGACATCATCTACTATTAGAGAAAACTGAAAAGGAACAAGAAAGCTCAAAAAGAAATCTAACATATTTTTTAAAAGAATGAATGCCTCCATAAATGAAAATTATAATAGTTGAAATTTAATACTCAATAATATACTAAACGTAAAATTGAAAGCAGAATAATTGGAATAAAAATAAGTTAGTTAAAATTACCCAGAATGTGACAAAAGGTAAAAGTATAAAAACTATGACCACTAGGAGGCCTGAGGCTAGAGAAAGAAAGTGTGCACAGGTTCCACAAGGGGACAGAGTGGCAGCAATTCCTCCCGTGTCTCTTTATTTTTATGATAAAGTTATTTAAGCACACATGAAAGAAAAAAGCAAAGAATATGCTATAAAGCCCATATGTCCACTCCCCAGACACCAGTTGTAAAAACTCTGCCACATTTGTTCATTTCCTTTCATTGTTGATGTATTTTAGAGCCGTTCCCAGAAGTCACATCATGTTGCTCTTGGAGGCAGTATTTGAATACTGAAATGCCTGAACTTTTCTAAAACGAGCAAAAGATACCATACATAGATCCCTAAGCCCCAGCCTTGCCTGATCAGGGTCAGGAAAAAATAAAACCACATTGAAGCATCTTTTCAGAAACCTGAAAAAATGAGAGAAACTATGACAAGAAGCCATTAACTTGTTTAAGGCTCATGGATGGCTGAGTCACTTTCAGGGCCACATAGCTTCAAGTTCAGCATCTTTTTCCAGCACTAAGACACCCTTGTGAAGGCCCCTTAACAAATTCCATTCAGAGAATTCTTAATCTTTTTTTAAGTGCTTTTAACATTTTTATTTCTGTGATTATATGAGTGTGTGTGTGCATATGCGTGTGTGCCTGTGTGTGTGTGTGTGTGTGTATGTGTGTGTGTGTGTGTGTGTGTGGGTACATACAGAGGCCAGAAGAGGGCATTGATGGACTAGCCTGGTCCTACAGGTGGTTGTAAACTGGGAACTGAACACTGGTCCTCTGCAAGAGCTCCTAACTGATGAGGCATCTTTCCAGCCCTAAGAATTTATATCCTTACATCTTCTTTCAGAATCAGGACTAGAAAGGACTAATATCCAGCCTTTTACTGTTCTATTTTTTACCAAGGGATTAAGACCAAGCAGGGACCTCACAACTCATGACTTTAAGTAATTACTTTTACAGATGGGAAAACTGGACCCTCCTAAGAGAAGAGACTTAGTGAGGCTCACAGCTAATGGTTTATACTAGTTACTTTTCTTATTGCTATGTTCAACTACCTTCTCTCTCTCTCCCCTTCTTCCTCCTCTCTTTCTCAGTATGTGTGTGTGTATGTTGGTATACACATATGGAAAATATTGATATATTTTGAGGCAGGGTTTTCTTGGGTAGCCCTGGCTGTACTGGAACTTGTTCTATAGGCCAGGCTGACCTCAAACTCACAGAGATCTGCCTGCTCCTGCCTCCTGAATATAGAAAATAAATTTAAAGGAAAAGTACCAGAAGCTAAGGAGATACTGTGCTGGTTCATGATTTCAGAGGGAACAGTCTGTCATGGGGGGAAAGACATGGTGCCTGATGTGGCTCCACCCACACAGGTGTGAGCAAGAGGGCCTTATATCTTGGTGGGTCAAGATCTAGAACAAAAACCTCAGGCAGGTATAGCCAGCAAAGCCCACCTATTGTGGTAGCTGAAGCTCAAGTGCAAGGTTCAACAACAGGCCCACACCCTGAGGATGAACTTTCCAAATATGTGAAACTATAGGCGACCTTTTAGATTAAAACCATAGCAACTACTTTTGCCTAAATTTCCAGAAAGCTTCAGTTTATGGTAGAAATTGTTAGCAATTTCTAAATCTTATGAAATTAGTTATGAGAAAGATATTTAATTTTTAAAAATTGTATTTATTATTGGCTCTGACCTGATACATGGGCATGAGTGCCATAGAGCATGTGTGGAGGCACAGGACAATTTCCTATGAATCAATTCTCTCCTTCTAGTATGGGTTCCAGAGATTAAACACAGGCCATCAGACTTGTGTTGCAACTGACTTTTGGGCCATGTTGTTGACCCAACAAGTATTTTTTGTTGTTTGGTTTGTTTTGGTTTTTTGTTGTTGTTGTTGTTGGTGGTGGTGGTGGTGGTGGTGGTTGGTTTGTTTGTTTTGAGACAGGGTGTCACTATGCAGCTCTTGTTCTGGAATTCAGTATATAGACCAGTCGGCCTTGGACTCAGAGATTTGTCTGTCCCCGCATCCTGGGCACTGATTAAAGGCATGCACTGTGACATCCTGATAAGTCTTTTAAATACGCTGGAGAGATGGCTGAGTGGTTAAGAGTACTAGCTCTTCTGGTAGAGGACCTGACTCTAGTTCCCAAAACCCACAAAACATGTCATAACCATTTGTAAGTCTAGTCCCAGGGCATTCAACACCCTCCCCTGGCCTCTGGCATCACTGCATACACGTGGTGCACAGACACACACACACACACACACACACACACACACACACACAAAACCAAAACATCCCTGCACACAAAATTAAATAATAATAATAATAATGATGATAATGATAATAACAATAATAAATGTTTTAAAATACTACGTCTGATTGAAAAAAAGTAGGTCTCTTTAAATATTTCTTGAATGTCTAAATGAGTGCCTCTAGCTCTGGTAAGTTTAGAAGTTATCAGAATTGATAGTGAAAAGCCATTAATACTTGCGGATTAAAGGGACTATGGGATATGTACACTGGCATTTATTTACAGCATAAACTAGAGATTGTTGGAAAGTATGAGCTCAATGACAGACCGGTCAAAATTCACCAAAAAATTTACCGCTTTTAAATACTTATTTTCAAATTTCCAGCAGCCATTCATAGTTACAGAATTTTTAGAAAATATATCTAATAAAAACCACCAGCAACTAACTGTTGGCCATCATAATGATACCTCCATTTCCTGCTCGTCTTATATCCACCCACATAAAGGCTTTATAACCACTGTGGTAAACATCCTCATGTATCAATCTCTGTGCAGATCCTGTAATTTCCTTTGAGTAAATTTCTGTAAGTGAGGTTATAAAAATAAGAACTTCCTAAGGCTCGTGATATATTACCAAATTGACATTCAGAAAGGTTGTAACAATCCATATTCCCAAGGACTTTATTTAACACAAAAACTATCATGAAATCCAGTGCATTGGCATTTCTTCATTCGAGTACAATAGAGCATGCAATGACTCTGATGCAGTCACTGAGAACTGTTTTAGAAATATCCACAATGGTCAGAGAATGCAACAATGTGCATTCGGTTTAAAAAGTATTGTGCAAAATGGCATTATACACAAATGAAATCTAATTTTGTTTCTAAAGAAGTACATCTATCTCTATCTCTACCTCTGACTCTATATTTATATTGGTCTATATCATTTATGTCTCAGGAAGCAGGAAAGAAATTGAAAGGAAATGTACTAAAAGGTTGACGATGGTCAGGAAGGGACAAGGAATAGCAACAACCAACAGATTCTTTAAGAGATTGAACCTTGTATCCCAGATTTTCAGCCTACAGTCAGGCCTGTGAATATATGACTCCTTTAGATCTTGGTTCTCTCCTTCAGAGAAAGAACGATAAAGGGAGGAAGGTAGAAAAGAGAAAAAGTGGCAGGCAGAAAGAGAGGGAGGATGACTATGAAAATGAAGTACCTCATAGGTTCCGAATGAGGACTAAATACAGGAGCAAAGGCGCACCTCCCGGGACACGTAAGTGATCAGCAATGGGTTGTTATTGTTTATTGTCACCTGCATACATTTAAAAATACTGTTGTATGTTTTATTAATTAAAAAGCATCTATCTACTGGGGCTGGAAACATGGCTTAGTCAAGTATTTGCCATGCATGTATGAGCACCTGCTTGCTTACCTCCAGCTGGAAGCTGAGCACAGCACTGCGATGTCTGTAACCACAGAGCTTGGGAGGCAGAAGAGGGGATCCCTGAAGCTCATGGGCTGGACACTCTAGACAAATGGCTCGCTGGCTCGTTGAAAGGCACCACCTCCAAACACAGGGCAGAGAGGCTGAAGATCTGGTGTGTGGGTTAAGAGCACATACTGCTCTTGCAGAGGACCTGAGTTTGGTTTCCATGTTGAGTGGCTCACAACAGCCAGGAACTTAAGCTCTAAGGGCTCTGATGGCTCCTTCTGAACTCCACGGGAACTTGCACTCAAATGAGCACGCATGCATGATTCTTCTTTGAAAAGATAATGATAATTCTCCACTTTGAGTTTGCATTTCCGTGTTGTTATGGCCTGGCTTCCCAAAAGGCTCATGCGTTGAAGGCTTGGATCTTGAAAGCTCTGACTTGCTTTGTGATTTAATCTCTTCAAGGGTCCGCAATTGAATGCACTGCGGGAGGCAGAAGACCTTGTGGTTTGTGGGGCCTGATGGAAGGACTTTGAAAGATGTCTTGTTCTCTACCTCTGCTTCTCTCTGCTTTTCTGCCTCCTGTCCATCACAAGGCTGAAAAGATTTGCTTTAGCTCAACCTCCCCATCAGCATGTTCTGTGTCACTGCATACTGGCCTAGAAGCAACAGAGCCAAGCAACCATGGGATGAAATATCTCAATCCAGGAGCCAAAAGTTGCTTTCTCAGACAGTTTTGACACAGCAATGAAAAGTCTATTGGCCTATCTTTGTTTATCGCTCTGAAAAATAAAGAATACAGCCTTAGGGGCTCTTCTGGCTTCAATGACTTATAGTGAAACAATAGTTTTCATACACTGTGTGCTTGCTGTCTACCAAGAACTATGGAATGGCAAGCCAAGGGAGGAGGGTGGGGTGAGGGTGTCAATGGCTAGCCTGGGTCAAAATGGGGCAGGGGAAGAGGATGGTCTGCTGAGAACTTGAAAAGCAAAAGAGGCATGTCTAACATGTCTGTGTAACACATTGTTCAGTAACCATACACTTGAATTCGGGGAAAATACACATGCCAGTCACAGTGTACAGCTATTATCCTCACTATTTGGGAGGCAAGGCAGGGGACCATGAGTTCAGGGATTGGCTAGGCTATCTAATGAGTTCAAGGTCAGCTGAGCAGCTTGGAAAGACCCTCCCTAATAGATAGATAGATAGATAGATAGATAGATAGATAGGTAGATAGATAGGTAGGTAGATAGATAGATAGACAGACAGATAGATCTCAGTGGTAGAGAATTTTCCCAGCATGGGCTCAATCTCACGACTGAGGAGAAAAATGGGAAACACTGTAATTTCTAAAACTGAAATGTATTTTTTTTTTATGTTCAGAATGAGGACCCTATGCATCTCCATCTTCCACCCTCAGCTGATTATGTTCTTCTAAATTGTTAATATCTTAGGAAAAGTGAAAAAGTGGATTAAGAAAATGATCATAGCTGATAATAAAATTTGAAGCCAGTGGATTAAAAGTGGTCAACTGCACATGAAGCAGGCACACTGCTGGAACCCCGGGAGCACTCTCCCTCAGCCTGGGGATGCCTGTTATTTGCAGAAGGACCCCACAGTCTGTGATTTTCAGAGCTGCTGACATTTGTCTGACTCCAGATCCCCAATGCAATTGATACATCAGGGTGTTTGAGTTCTTAAGGCGAAATGAACAGCGGGAAATAAAGACAGTAATGCTTCAGGCTCAAGAGTGCCTTGCTTGGGGAAGCCCCTTACCTTTCTGATGAACCTGGGGTTCTAGACTCTAAGTCAGCTCTACCAATACTCTTGAGTGACAGCTCAGGAGTCTGAAGAAGCTTATGCACCCTTTGGAGGAAGCAATTTATTTTTCCTTCCCAAGAGGGAAAAAGTGCATTGGGCTTCTAAAGAAGATGTTTCTCTTCTGTCACTTAGTCACTTTAATCTACATTTAACTTTTTGGAAATAATATTGAGAACTATCGGTGTTTTGAAGAGGATGAGGTAGAGGACCAAGTGGCCTGCTCATAGGTTGATCCCAGCAAGATAGGCTGATCCCAGCAAGATAGGCTGATCCCAGCAAGCATCATGCTCACGTGCTATGTGTGCCTTGACGATCACCTGTGAGGCAAGCTCTGTATTTACTGTGTTTTAAAATGTGAAACCATACTTAAGTCACACCTCCCCACAATAGTACCCTTTCCTTTCCCGTGAAGTCATGAATGAGTTGTGCTGGGCAACAAATGAAGAAATCTGATGATGTCAGATGAAGGATTGGTCAGAGAGTGGGTCAGACTTAATTGCTGGGAGTGTTGACAGCAGACAACTGAAGTCTCTGCTCTGGCAGCATTTAAACCAGAACCTGAGGAGACGGGAAAACAGACAAGCAAACAGAACACACAAACAAACCCATGGAAGGCCTTGCATTTCTAGGAATATGTATGAGTGGGACAGAAAGAGGGGCAGGAGGAGGAAATGACGAGAACTGAGAATTGGGGCCAGCAAGATGGTTTCATGGTTAAAGTCACTTGAGGTCAACCCTGATGACCCGAATTCAGCCCAGACCCATACGGTGGAAGAAGAGAAGTGACACCTCGAAGTTGTCCTTTAACTTCCACACCCATATACCCACATTAAATAAATAACTGTAAAAGAAGTTTTTAAAAGAACTGAGACTTAGTCAGCTTTAAGGATGTGTGATGTATGTTGAAGGTCCTTACCCTTTCCTCACAAACATCTAATGAGAGTCTTCTTCCTCACTTAGAGGCAGGGGGTTGATTTAGCAGACGAGCTAAAGGGACCTATAAGGTGGTCGAAAATGGATGTACTAACTCACCCCGGTTAAGCACAGAGCTCTTAGAACCCTAGGGCCACTGTCTCCCAAACCATAGTTAATTACACCCCCAGACAGGACTATGATATTGTGAAGAGAACTACAGTAGATAAGGGTTCAGGCACTGAGGTCTAACAGCCTGGATTTGGATGACAATCCTGCCTTTGACTGAGAGTCGGATTACCAAACCTTCCCTCCACCTTCTGCCCCTGTTTATATGAGAGGATATGACTGGTCCTGGTAAAACACAACAAAAAAGAATATGTGTTATTTTGGTGCTAAAGTGATTTTTAAAAAAATGTCATGGGCCACATTTGGTATCCTACATGATATGAGGGAGAAGTACCCCAACCTGTTTAACACATGGCTTTGGCCTTGACCCTCGCTGGCCATGCAGTTACATAAGGTCAAGGGAAAGATGTCCTCTCTACCCAAGCTGGAGAGCTGGCCCTGCCCCTTGTCTGGGCACCATGGGAGAGCTGGCCTAGAGAACCTGAGAGCTGACCTTGGCTGCAGCACTCAGGAGAGCTGGTCCTGCCCTCCCTTTGATAGCACAGTAGAGCTGGTCCTGGTGACATGGGTATGTTCATCAACCCGATGAACATGGGAGAGTTGTCAGGCTGACCAACTCAACTCTCATCCAGGCCCAGATCCAGGACTTTGATTTGGCCTACTTCAATATCTGTCCAATCTATGAGCTACTGGAACTGGTGAAGGGGCTGACCCTCCAGAACCAACACAGCAAGATCTCCACAACATAGGGTAACAACAGGATATCTGAGAGGAGTCCCAGTGAGGATCTAATGTTGATAGTGTAGCAGAAGCCAGGGACTTCCAACCAGACCAATAACTACTCACTGCAATGAACATTTTGCAAGAAAAGCTGTTTGGGCAAAAGGGTGTACACACACACACACACACACACACACACACACATGCATATACATATACATCCATACATATATACATATATATAAACATATATGTGTGTGTATATATCTATATCTATATACATATATATATTATGTGACACACCAGAATTTCCACTTCAAGATTTTTTTTATTGTTGTTGTTTATTTGTTTCCTTTTCAGGGAGATTGCAAGCAGGGGACTGATATGGAGGAACAGGGAGATGAATGGGATTGGGGTACGTGATATGAAATTCACAAAGAATCAACAAAATGTTAAAAAAAAAAAGAGGTGACTTTGAGGGTAGAATCATTATCCCAGCATAATCAACTCTACCTAGATTACTTTTATACTTCACTGTGCTAATTGCTAAAATGATGATTTAAAAAAAAAAAATTTGTGCCCCATTCCTGAGTAGATTACTTAACATGCAGGATGGTGAAGAAAGAAGTGAACAGGAAATGTGGGTAAATTGTTACTTTTTCTATCTTATTCTTTTTCTTAAGGAAGAGGGAAGTGGACCTCATGACTCTGAAAGACTCCTCTCCACCTACCGTAGTGATCCGACATGGATCATTCTTGCTTCTTTGCCCTCAGGATGTGATAACTACACTGGTGACTATTCTGACAAACGTTTTCCTGATTGATATCAGACTGGCTAGAAGCAGGAGTGACAGAAATAAAAGACAGGCATACATTTTTCTGGAAATGCAGAGACAATGGTATGAGAACCTTGACATTAGCCTCTTTTTTCCACTTCTGAAGAAGCCCAAACCAAAACTGTCCAGAAGGGAACCCAGGGAGGCTGTGGACAGTCATGAGCAGGCCCTCTGGGACAGGACCAGCATGTCGTTTTTGCTTTGGTACTTTCTTAAAACGTCTTTTTACATGCCTACAACTAGCTGAGGGGGAGTGAGAGAGCAAAGCTGTCAGGCCAGCAGCATCTTAATTATGGAGATTAGAAATATTTTATGCAATTGACACAGGCTCTTCAAAATTATATAGCATTAGGGAAAATGACTGTCTAGAACCAATGAGAAAGGAAAAAAAGCGCTCAGAGAAAGAATAGGTGAATTTTGACAGTCTGTCCAATAAAATAATGCTAGTTAGCACAGGCAGCTTTAAAAACAGACTCACACTAGAGCTTCCGTTGTCTGATACAAATCTCTTAACAGGACTAGAGGGAAGCCAAGAGTGACAGTCACTAAGCTTCGGATTAACAGTCCAGCCAGACCACACAGTCTCCTCCTCCAGATTCTCACCCACCCCCACTACATTCTGCAGTGTCACACTCGCCCTGGGCTACCAGCTATTTAGAGCTCTTGGGAATTAAGTAACTGGGCAATCAAGTCAGCCTTGCTTTCGGAGGGGAGCCTATGTCATTTGCTCGGGGTGAGAAATATCAGTTAGAATCCCCAAAGTGCTACCTTGCTATGTGTTCTCAAAAAGTCTAATTACTTCCCATGACCTAGCAATTTCCTGCTGGGCACAGGAGCATCTGCTGCTGTAAGAACTGAGGCCCACTGAGAGCATCCTGAAGACTGAATGCTTTGGTAAAGAATGTGGAGGACACCATCAATCACACTTAAGCATCGTTCTGTTGTATTGAGCCGGAGTTGATGAGCAGGGTCACTGTTTTAGCACCTACTGTTTTTATTATTTAATCTCTTCTCTCTGTAGTCTTTCTTGGGGTGATATCACAGTGATTCCTCTTGTGTTGCTCTGGTCAAAGTCACCTGGGTCCTCTTGTCCATTGAAAATGCAAATACCATAGCCTTTGGATGTCACAGGGTCACATAGATGGGTGACATTGGATCCTGTGTGAGGACGCTCTGTAGGGCTCCACCAGGGCTGTTGGTAGAGTGCTTGCTTAGCACATACAAAGCCCTGGGTTTGATACACCAGGCGTTATGGCACATGTGTTTAATCTGAGCGATTGAGGAGGCAGGAGAACCAGAGGATTAAAGGTCATTCTCCACTACATAGTAAATGTGAAGCAAGCCTAATGGATATGAAGTTTGGTTACAAACAAACAAAATATTCAATGAATACTTGTCACTCATAATCATCACAGTTTTATAGAACATTTGAAACTCCCTTCCTCCTGTCCACATAGTGAGTTCAAGGCTAGCCAGGGACACATGAGTGGGGTGAGTGAGCAGTGCGGTGGGTGTAGACTGAGCCAACAGGAGGGCCCGAAAGCATAACTTCCCATTGCATATGTTCTTTTGACAATATAACTCTGACATTTCTTCTACCCTTTTCTTGAATCCGAATGGGCCTGTGACTGTTGTAAAAAGGGATGCCATGTGCTTCCTAAGGCTGGTCATGAAAAGTAACACTGTGTCAACCTTACTCCTCCTGGGAAGCTTGCTCTTGGAACCTAGCCACCGTGCCACAAGAAAGCCCAGGTCACATGGCAAAGCCCCAAGTAGGTATTTTGGCTGATAGCCAACAGCCAGTACCAACTGCCAAGCTTTTCTGACTACGGAAACCTCAAGTTAATTCCTGCCCTACCTGCTATCTAGTGCAGCCACCTGAGAGCTACCCACTCAGCCCGCAGACTGCTGAAAGACAGTAACAGATGATGGCTACTGGAAGTCATTGGCCTTTAGTTCAGTTTGTGGTGCAACAATGTATAACTGAGACCTTGGATGGCTCCTGCCCATTCCTTAGCTACATCTTTGCCTATGTCATTTTACACCTAAGCAACCTTTTTTGTGCCCTCCCTGCACTCTGTAGTTAGCCAAAGCTACTTGTTCAGCTTAAAGGCTGCTTCTTCCATGAGGCCTTTCTTAATGAGGTTTAAGTATCCTCTCTTATTTCTCTGCCTACAGAACAGTTAAATCCCAGCACACTCCTGTTCTCACCCCAGAAAGGAGAGCCTATGGCAGACCAATTGCACCAGTGCAATTGCACCAATGTCTGATTTGGCGGACCAATGGGTTTTTATCAGGGTACCTAACCAGAGAATGAGTGAGGAATTACTTTTTTTTTTTTTAAAGATTTATTTTATTTTTATGTGTATGATTACACTATAGTTGTACAGATAGCCGTGAGCTATCATGTGTGTGGCTGGTGGGAATTGAACTCAGGACTTCTGCTGGCCCCACTCCTTCTGGCGTAATATACTGTAGCTGTCTTCAGATGCATCAGAAGAGGGCGTCAGATCTCATTACGGGTGGCTGTGAGCCACCATGTGGTTGCTGGGATCCGAACTCAGGACCTTCGGAGGAGCAGTCAGTGCTCTTACCCGCTGAGCCATCTCGCCAGCCCGAGGAATTACTTTTAAAGGAACACAGATGGCTCAAAAGTAGCTGCACCAAGCACACCCCAATGTGGGTGATGAACCCTCAAAATTGCAACCCTGGAGATCCAGGGCACTTGCAAGCAACTCCATAGCGTGAACTTCTTTTTCTTTGCTCAGTAATTTGGCTGGTCAGAGTCTCCATCCATACTAACAGGGACCTTAAGAATCTTAGGTTTTTAAAATTTATTACTATCTTTTCTAACTTAATTTTTTTTTTTAACCTCCCTTTATGGGCTGAGGCATCTTAGCTCCCTTTCTTTCCTGGAGCAAATGTTTCAATTATAAGGAAATGTTGCAATTAGACTGAACAGGCCTTAAAGCAACCCCCTTTCTGTCTGGTTCTGCCTTGCCATGGTTTATCCCTGTTATTCTTTTAAGTGAGTCCTCCTGAATTCCTGCATTGGAAATGTAATCCCTAGCAGGACAATGTTGGAAGATGAAGTCTTTTGGGAGTTGTTTATGTCATATGGGCTATGTTCTCCTGAATGGATTCATTCCATTAAAGACAGTGACTTTACTCTCTCCTACCCTGTATTCACTGCATTTTGCCCTCTTGCTTTCTACCATGTAATAATGGGGGGAGACCCCCACCAGATGCCAATATCATAATCTCAGACATCCCAGTCTCTGAAAAGACAAACAATAAATTCCTGTTCTTAATTAGTCTCAGGTGATTCGTTATAGCAACACAAAACAGACTAATGGAAACTTCATCTCTTCTGCAAAGGCATTTAGAATGAAAAGATTAGTATAAATTCCTTATGGCATCATATATATGATGGTATCTCATCATAATACTGATTATTAACTTACTTTGATAGTTGTGGTGGTTTGAATGAGAATGACCCCCAAAAGTATATATATTTGAATGCTTGGTCACTAGCTGGTAGAACTATTTTGAGAAAGAATTAGGAAGTATGGGCTTGTTGGAAAAGGTATGTCATGAGGGGTTGTCTGAGATTTCAAAAGGCCACAGTAGGCCCGGTTCTCCCTCTTTGCCCACATGTTGCAGTTAAGGGATCGATTTATGTTCTTAACTACTTCCACACGGCCATGCCTGCCTGTCTGCTACCAAGTTCTCTGCCAGGACAACTCCTCTGAAACTGTAAGCAAGCTCACAATTAAATGCTTTTTTAAAAAATAAAAGTTTGTTTGGTTATGGTGTCTCTTCACAGCGATAGGACAGTAACTAAGACAATGGTATATTGTAATCATGTGGGAGGTGTATTATCATTATACCAGGTCCATATCAGTGAATATGGATTACAACATGTATTTTACTTTTACATTTATGTAGTATTTTCTATTATTTTGGCAAATACATAACCAGTCTTCTATACTATGGATGTTTAGGTTTTCCTCAATTTTTCTTTATTAAAAATACTGGATTGTGATGGGACATCCCCAGGGAAAGAACTGCTTAGTTAGAAGAAATGTAGCTTTTAAATTTTATACAGATTCTTAAATTCCTCTCCAGAAAGAGAGCCATATTTATATCCCCATCAATCGTGGACAGGGTGCTATGATATTCCCTGATGCTGGTTATTATTACGCTTTTAAATCGTCACCAATTTGTTAGGTGAGGAATGATATCCTCTAATTTTTTTAACGTGCAGTTTTATGATCAGGGAGACTAAGCAGCTCTTCACATTTTATTAGTCCTTGTATTTCTTCCACTGTGGCATGCATTAGCTGCCTTTGCTTTTTAAATGGGAATTCATGTGCATTTCATAAACCTCTTATATGGACTCTGCTAATATTATTTATGCTTGTTTGTGTTCACTTGTGGTATTGTTTGCATCAAGCAGTTTAAAAATGTTTATGTAGTTAATTTTTAATCTGTCTTTTGATAAAGTACCAGGATACATTATTTTCCAGAGAAATGTCCTCTATTTAAAAATTAGACATATTGTATTTGAGATGGTTGATTACCTGAGTGAGCCTGATCCCCAAGGCCCTTCCTGCTAGAAGGAGGGGGCTGATTCCTGGAAGTCGTCATCAGAGTTCCAGATGTATTCTGAAGCTCAAGTACATACACTCTAAATAAATTAATGAATAAAATCAATTTTAAGACATTTTATAGGAAAAAATACTTTTTTTTGCTTGTCTTTTTTTTTTTTTTTTTTTTTTTTTTTTTTTTTTTTTGGAGACAGGGTTTCTCTGTGTAGCCCTGGCTGTCCTGGAACTCACTCTGTAGACCAGGCTGGCCTCGAACTCAGAAATCCTCCTGTCTCTGCCTCCCAAGTGCTGGGATTAAAGGCATGTGCCACTACTGCCTGGTAGAAAAACACACTTTTAAAAAAAGAAACATTTAAAATTTGAGAAGAGCTTTCTTTAGAAGCACTTAAGATATTTTAAAAGAAGTCTAAATTCCAAGAAACTCATTGACAAAATGTTTTTTATTCATAAATATTTCCAGGTGTCAAATTAGTTTTTGGTATCTGGTACACAGTGGGAGCTTGTATGATAGAGGTAAGAATGTAAAAGTAATTAGGAAAAAATTTAATATAACAACTTGCATATGCAAAACAAACCAATCCTCCCTCCCATTTTCAGAAGGATTTATTTTGGCTCATAGTTTGAAGATACAGTCAGTCCACCATGAAGGAATGGGAAGGCTGCAGGAGCTTGAGCTAGCTGGTCACATTGCATGGGCAGCCCACAATCAGGAAGCAGAGAGTGATAAACGTTGGCATTCTGCTCACTCTCCCTTTTTTTCTTCAGTCTGGTACCCTCAGTCCATGAAATGTTGTTGCCTGCAGTTAAGGAGGATTTTCTCGTTTCGCAGACATGCCTAGAGGTTTGATTGATTTTCAATCCCACCAAGCTGACACTCTGTATTAACCGTTGCAGGAAAGAAGTGTATCTTCTAGCACAACAAAGAAAACCATCTAATGTGCTAATGTTGAGTTCTGTCTTCTTTTTCTTGTTCCTTCTCTGTCCTGTGTTACGTTTTTTCCATTATGGTAAGTTACACATGACATAAACTTTACTGCCTTAACCATCTATAGTACACAGTTGCCAAGGAGGGGCAGTAGCTTCCTGCCACCATCGCCATCGCCATCTCCTTTCCATCTCCATTTAGCTCACGTGGAACTCTATACCTATTACAAGCCCCCTCCGCGCCCCAGTGCTTTCTTCTCTATCACTGTGACTTTTCTGACACAGTGTCCTGTACGTAAGTGGACTTGGATGATGTTTGACCTTATATGACTGGACTGACTCACTTTACTTTGCACATTGCTCTGTTTTCACCTGTATTTAGTGGATGTTAGAATTCCTAGTCCCGTGGAGATGGCCACCACAATGCAAACAAGATGGGAAAGACCAGGGTACATTTAGTGGTGGGCCTTATCTGAGCAGCAGTAGCATGTACACTCATCCCTCTTGTATTTAAACTACACTCTAATACTTGGCTTAACACCCCTTTGCCCTTCAGTAGATTGTAGTTGATTTTAAAGTAGGGCCTTTCTCTATATAGGAATGTGGCTATTATATAGGCTCAAGAAACATATTACTAAATAAACGTGTTTCCCTATTCATTAGATTGTCTCCTTCCTCTTTGGTTTAGTATTCACACTCTTGACTCTACTTCTCCTGCTTTCTCACCTTGCTACCAACAATATTCTTAGCTTTAGTAGTAGCTTTAATCCTGAGGGCTGATATTTTGGTCCATGCCACCTCATCAAAGTCACATTTAGCTAAGAAGTCAATTAAAAAAATTACAGAATGAATGAAACGACTATAAAAGAATGTAAGCCCTTTTGAAAAGTAATAGGGAAATATGTTTTACTCCTCTAAACACAAGTTTACAGCCACCAGTTTGTAGAGAACATATTTATGTTATCTGATCTTGCAACAAAAACCCCAAGTAAAACAATAAATAAAACTCAGAGTTTGTGATGGTTTGTATATGCTTGGCCCAGGGAGTGGCACTATTAGGAGGTGTGGCCTTGTTGGAGTAGCTGTGTCATTGTGGGTGTAGGCTTTAATACCCAGATGCCTGGAAGCTAGTCTTCTCTTGTTTGCCTTTGGAATAATATGTAGAACTCTCAGTTCCTCCTATACCATGCCTGCCTGGATGCTGCCATACTTCTACCTTGATGATAATGGATTCTGAACCTGTAAGCCCGCTCTAAGTAAATGTTGTCCTTAAGAGAGTTGCCTTGGTCATGGTGTCTGTTCACAGCAGGAAAACCCTAACTAAGACAGTAAAGGCATAAACTTACAAATGTGGGCAGGTACAGTTATGGAGCGAAGGAATTAGCAATCTCTAGACTCACCAGAACAATGATACCCTTTTCTGAGTATGTGTCCAAATTCAGGAGAGAGCTTTCCCAGGTCTCTCATTCTTGAACTTACCTGGGAACCTGAAATGCATTTCTGAGGTCTCAAATAGAATCTGCTTTTGGCTATCTGGTAATGAATGAACAGCTACAGCCTTCGGCTACAATTAGCTTTTGATTCAGGAGCATTTCCCAGGGGTAATCCATGATTGCTCTTAGGGAGGTTGGTGAGGCAGACCTGGAAGCTGGTGCTCAGCTGAAGGAATTGTGCTCCTGTGGGATATAGCTGTGAACACAGTATGTTAGAACGTAACACAGCCAACGCACCAAATGCCACGTTTTTTAAATTAGAGGGTTGAGTGGGTACACACACACACCACACACACACCACTCACTTATAGATTCGTTTATATTTATGACATTCTCCCCTCCTCCACCTCAAGCCTGACCTCCTGTGAACAATGAGTCAGGCTTTACTGAAATCATTGGGAAGATCATTAGTTCTATATTTCCCTTCAGTGAGTGACCAGCGCAGAGCTTCCCTTCTGAGGCTGAAAACCGTGGAATTCACACGGCCAATTATGCAATACTAGACTATTGGGAAGCATTTCCGGCTGGCTCAGCTGGTGATCTGATTTTACCCTGCAGCATCAAGATTGATAGGCCTTATAATTTTATCCTGGTTAGTGCAGACGTTGTTCTTATGTAACTCAAAAAAAAAAAAAAAAAAATTAAACCTCCCTGTTTTTGAAAACAAAAACCTTATGCCCTTTTAGAGAGCTTTTCCCTCATGACATCTCAAGGTAGTGGGATCAGTGCCCTGAGCTCTGGCTAGGGTAAAAAAAACAAACAAAACCAAAACCAAAAAAAAAAAACAAAACCAGTTTCCTCATTTCTGAATTTGCTGTAATTTAATTCCACTGAATGCTGTGTGTGCTGGTTTATGAGAAAGAGTGAAAAGAACAGAACAGTAAAGCCTCCCTCTAAATCACATTCCTCCCCCACCCCCCCACCCCCCTTGGTTTGGGAGACTGAACTCATCACTGCACAGGCTTGAGCTTCACTCTGGCCTCCTAAATCACTGCATCCAAGAGGCTTCTCTGGGCACCACCGGGATGGGGAAAAGGCTTGTTCTTCAAAGTACAGAATATCAACTTAGGAGCCCTCAGTTTCTCTCCTGCTAACGAATGGGTGTAATTTTACAGCATCACATTCATATGCATACATAATTAGTGTGTTTACGAAACACCTAGCAGAACCTCAGAAGGCCTGGTTCTATTACTTAAAGGGAACCCTCCAGTGGGGAGCAAGCACAATGGAATGTGCTCAGACTGGGCTATTCATCCATTATCCATGGCAGGAAAGAGATCTCCAAAACAAAAAACCAAACAACCAAACAAACACCCCACGTTTTTATGAAGCATGGCCAAGGCCAGCTACAGATTCAACCACTTCTACAGTTCCAATGATAAAATAAGCACTAGCTACTACATGGAACAACTGTGCTAGCCAGAGAGATTTTTATAATCTGAGAGAAAAGCTCCCATCTTGACTTGCTAAGAGAGACAACTCCTCTTTCCTTGATTATAAAGAAGGAAGACAGATGGCTTCTTGTTTAAGACTGTAATTTCAGCATCCTCCCTCAGTTAAAAACAAGATGTCCTTTTCTGGCTTTGAGAGAAAAATCTCATGGGAGGGACTTTTATTCCTGGCTGTACTGAATAATTCAACAAACACCCCAGAGAGCACAGAGAGATACAAAGAAGAAAATATTTCCCCTTGTTCTCAGGGAGTTTACAATCTTACTGTGGAGTTTATGGACAGAATTGAGATCCACAGCAATTAATGCTTTATTTCTTCATTTCTAGCTAATGATCCAATGGTTACCTGTAGAGAAGCCTTAGAAGTCATTCATTCTGTGCCTAGGAAAGAGCCTCAGGTCAAACTTCAGAAAAGTCAAGGATCTCAAGTAGTTGTTGCTGAGGGCTTACTCATTGACCTATCAGCTGCTTACCCACATTATTTAATCTTACGAACACTTCGCAGCCATCCCTTCTATCAGGACTGCACAGAGGAACATGAGGTTTGGAGGAACAAGCCATCCATACTTGCAGACCCAGGAAGTGGTAATGCAAAACACTAACTAGGGAATTCTCTTTTTGTATGTGTGTGTGTGTTTTGTCTCCTTTCCATTCCCCTCAACCACTCCGATTCCCTAGTCCCACTCCCATGTTTAGACTTCTTTCCGTGCACATACGGTCACCTTCCCTTTTGAGTCTGAGTCACTCTGAAATCTGTCTTTTATTGACAAGGCAGCATTTCTGGAGTCTCACTCTGGTATCTTTGCAAACAAACCTTTCCCTTCCAGTCTTTGCAACACTTTGACAATATGAAACAAAACCAGAAGGTTTATATGAGTGTTGGGTACCTGCACGTTTCCGTGACAGTTAACCATGACCTTGTTTATTCTCGCCATTTTTAAACTGCTCTCGCTTCACACTATTTCTAAAGACTTTCTGGCATTGGAAATTTCTTCAAGGTTGTGCATATCTAACTTGTTGCTACCCCAGCGCATATTAATACAGGTTTAGTATTATTTATTTTTTTAACAAGAGAGTAACAACTTTGCCTTTTATCGCCTGTTTAATTTTAGTGCCAATAAATTTCTGGACTATAATATAGTGAGTGCCTCGGTTAATATTTTAAACATGAATTGGTGCGTGTGTTTATGTGTGTGCCCGCGCTACCATGTGTAAGAAAGTTTAGTGAAGATCTAACATGGCTTTGACATGAGGGCCTGGAGTACTACCTTCCCCTCCCATTCCTGGCTCTTGAACTTCAATTTCCAGTTGGGTGCTCTCACTATCGGCCTCCTCCAAGGCTTAGTGTCCACATCAGCAAAATGGGAACAGGAGCAACAGATGATTTTTTTCTTTTCTTCCCCTCTTCCTCTTCCATCATCCATTCCTTCTCCATGCGAGGTTTTGCATGTACAGGTCACAGAAGCAGCCGCCAGAGCCCTAAAAAGCTTCGGGCCAGTGACCTCGGTGGCGCGCCCACCGGGGAGAAGGAGCGACCTCCGATGACCTCCCGGTGCCTCGCGCGTCCGGAAGCGAGCCGGCTGCATTTGGTCTGCGAGCCCCGCCGGGTCGACGGGAGCCTCGGCCTTAGACGCCCTCTGGCCCAGAGGCAGAGCTCGGCCTCGGTGCCACCGCGAAATGGGCCCGGCGCCGCGCAGGCTCCGGCGCGCGCCCAAGGGCCCGGCCTCGTTCTGGCTGCCGTCGCCCCGCCGTCCGCGCGGCGCGGCGCGGCGCGGCGCTGCACTGGGGGCGGGGAGTCTGATGGGAGACGCGCGCGGCGCCGAGGAGGAGGCGGCTGCAGCCGGGGAGAGGGAGAGGGAGCGGGAGAGGGACTGGGCGCGGGTGGTGGGAGGCGGGGGCCAGGGGGAGGTGCCGCCGCCGCCGCCCGCCCCTTTCCGCTGGGGAGCAGCTGCAGCAGCAGGAGCGGAGCCGGAGCCGCGCAGCCGCTGCCGCCGCCGCCGCCGCCGGGGGATGTGGCCGGCGCCTGCCCCGAACCGCGCCGCCTCCTGAGTTCTTGCCACCGTCGCCGTCGCTGCCGTCGCCGCCGAGTCGTGCGGGGCCAGGCCGCGCCCTCCCCGGGCGCCCGCCGGCTCGCATGCCGAGGGGCTCCGGGGCGTAGCTGCGCGCCCGGCGCCGCCTCCGGGCTCCTCCGGCCCCGCCATGGGCTGCTGCAGCTCCGCCTCCGCCGCGCAGGTGAGGGGCTCCCGCCTCCCGGCCGCCCGCCCGGATGCCACCCCGCGCCGTGAGCGCCTGCGGAGCCGTGCCCTCCGCGCCCCTGGGGTGCCCTGCGCCCCTCCGGTCCCCGCCGACCCCTGCGCTCCGTGCCCTGGCCCCCAATGCCCGCTGCGCTCCCTCCCCCGCTTTCGCACCTGAGCGGCCCGTCCGGCCCGTCTGCAGGTAGAGGCGCCCCGGGCGCCCGCTCGGCCGGGGAAGGCATACCCTTCCAAGCCTCGCTTTGGGGCCCGCCTGCCTGCTCTCCACCTCCGCTGAGCACCCCGCCACCCACAGACTGTTTTCCGTGTCCCCAGAAGGTGCACCCCAGCTTGGGCTCTTCACCTCTCTTCCAACCTTATTCCAGTTTCGGCTCCATTTAATAAGCTGCCCGTTTCCCCTGGCCTGCGGTCCCCTTAGCCGGGATCAGGTGCTTCTGTAGGTCCCCGTGCCCTTCCAGGGCCCATTTCACAGATCCCACCCGCTCGCTCCCCATCCCATCCCCCCTCTGTGCCTTGACCCCGGGCACCGCGGCCTCTCGGCGCACCGAGGCCCCTGCGGGAGCGCGGGGACTGGGCTGGGAAGGAGATTGGGCACCTGGTGGGTGACGGGAGCCTTACGGAAACTCCCTCTTTGTTGCCAGTGTAACAGGAGGAAGAGGTGCCGAATTTAGTTTTTCTGTGGGCACTGGCTGGATGTTGTCGCTGAGGGCTGAGATGCAGAGATTTCTCTCAGCTGCCACCCTGCCCCCATCCAAATTTCGCTAGCCGCCTTCTCTTTCCGATCAGAGCCTTTAACCTGGGTGGAAATGTTTGGACAACTGTGTAAGGATCAGATGTAATAGAACTTGACTGCTGGCCACTAATAACTGAGAGGACCTGTTTGTAAATTACCTAATTTAGTGGATTAGTGAGTGTATTTACAAATACGATAAAAAGCAATCAGGAATACTGCATCAAACTGTCTGGTGGTGGTGTATGAAAAATAGGCTCTGACAACGCCTGGGATGTTTCTCCACAGTTTCATTAGCGTAGAATTTAACAGTAGTCTGTGATTTGTTTGTTTGGTGGTGGTGGTGGTAGTGGTGGTGGGGAGAAGTATGCGCTTGCTTCTAGAAATAAAGACTGGTTGGTTCTTGGCGAAGGAAAAAATGCTAGTTTTTTGGGAAAAAAAAATTCCTCTAGAGATGTAGCATCTGTGACACAGAAGTGTTTGGTGCTAAGTGACTATATATAACTCAGTTTTAAATAACCTGCATACTTGTTCTGAAAAATCTGAGATCTGTCACAGAAACAACTAGAATTGGAGACAGTGGAGGACGTTTGTGGCTTATTGGGCATTGATCCTGTTTGTCCAGTTCTTAGGCTGACTGGTTTAGTTAGTTAAACCTTATTCAGTTAGGATAGCAAAGAAAACCCGTGTGCCTGGTGTTAAGAAAGGCTGGATTAGGGCTTTCCTATTAGCATATAGAGGTGTAGAAAAACACATACCTTTCAACTGGTTGGGGATTTAGGCAGGGGGTGCATCTATTAATAGTTGGCCATTGCTCATCTAATAGTTGTTTACATAGAGTTTTCAGCAAAAATGTGTCTTTCACATTACCTTTCTTTTCAGTATCGGGTTACTGTGCATGCTCATTTGCTGGTGAAATGCCTTTAAGACAGCAAAGTATTGATAGCTTATGGATGGATGGCTTGTTCAGTGCATGAAGGATAGTGTGGGAGGGATGGGTTCTGCCCCAGAACGCCACTTTAAATGGGCAGTGGGTCATGGGGTCGTCTGCCTCCACGCTGTAGTGTTCCAGAACGCTTGCTTCCTTTCTCCTTTCTCCCACTTCTCACAGCCACTGTTTTCTGCATGCCATGCTCCACAGACAAGATTCCTGTCATGCACCTGAGGTGTGCTTTTTTCCCCCTCTGGATTTTTGTAACCAATCAGCAGTTGTCAACATGCTTTGAGTTCAGCGTTAGGGACTTGAAGTGTTCAGTGGAGCGACGAGGCAGGTTTTTAATGTGCAGGGGCTCACCATCAATTTTTTTTTTCTTATTTTAGGTTTTTTTTTTTTTTTCATCATTTTCATTTCTGAAGTATTCTCGATCCCCTGATGTTTTTAACCCTCATCTCAGAAGCATCAGGCACCTAGAATGCTCTTGTATTTATGTATGTTGTGTTGAAATAAAATAGGGGCACAACTTTAAATGTTCTTTAGATGCAGGGCTGCATATTACTGAGCTCATCTTAGGGGTCACGAGTGTATTTTCAGGCAGAATCTGTTTGATTCTGCTTTCTACTGAGCTGTGAATTTCTTGAGTGTGGAATCTGCTTTTTTCCTCCTCTCTCAGCTTTCCATTTATGCAGTGCCTCACTGTACGCTACAGAGTTGCTCAGCTGCAGTTACTGAATGGCGTGCATATGTAAATTTGAACATTTGTCTAGCAAGTCACTGATTGCGAACCCCCAGCCCTGATCTGTGTCATGCCGTTTCCACAGTTTGATAGTCTAATTCCACCAGACTGTCCTCTCCTGAACTCAAAGCCCAACTTTGTAAAGTTAAATTTTACTGTGGGAGACCACATTTATTCTTGTTCTGTCACTTTACTCGTTTGTAAAATGAGGCAGCTTTCCGCCTTTGCTCCTGACACCTTGCTCAGTGTGTATATTTTATTTTAGTAGGTGCAGTGACTGTAGCATATTAAAAGACTCGCATGTAAGCTCTGATGATGCCCCGTATAGCCAATCAAAATATGATAGACATTCAGAGATATCCCCAGAAACTTTGAAGCTAGACTTTATCCGTGTATGTAAAGTACACTTTATTTTTGTGCTCGAGCTGGGTGTTGAAGTATAGCTTCCCCTCCTAGTCTTTTACTGTGTTGCAGATGCTCATAAAAGAGTTTATGGGCTTCTGGACTTTGATCCTTTGCAGTCCAGTTACTATTCTTTCCCTTAGCCATAACTGGGTATCATAATTTTCCATCAAAATAATTATTCCACTTTAAGAATTAAAATTAAAACATCATATTCTATGCAGGTATTTCACTGCCAAGGAAGCAAATTATTTGCAAAATAATCTGTACAGTATTAGACACATACATTTAAGAAGAGTGCATGGTAATACGGGTGCTTACAGAACTCTTAGGGAGATTTTTCTCTGGCTTCAATAATAGCCATTACACATTGTTGGGAATTGCTCAAAACAAGCCCAGCACATGATACCCCTTGCCTAAAAGTCTGTTTGAAGGGGATATCAAAGTAAGATGGTCTGGAGAGTTTCTGGAGTTTCTTTTTACAGCATTAATCCTCACTAAGAGTGTTAACATTTCTCCCCATCTGTCCATAATTAGTTTCTTCTGCTATAACCTGCTATACATAATTTCTATTCTTGTAATGTTAAACTTCAAAGTTCCCTTGTAAATCTTCAGATTTATTAAATGTTCTCTCCCATTGACAAACCAGTGTAAATGAAGGGGGTTTGTGGGATATTACTTAGCAAATTGCTGTATGTCTTTGTCCTTAATGGCTAGATCATTATTTTTCACAGCAGTATTTTAGAGGCGAGATTTCTCAAGCCTTTGAGATTCAGTGTCCTCCTTCTAACCTCAGAATTGGAAAGAGCGAGAGTGAGAGCGAGAGACAGAGACTGAGACTGACTTACTTTCCAGTTACAGACAGACAGACTGACTGACTGACTTCCTAGTTGAAGAGACTACCTGTTGTGGGCCTCAATTTAGAAGACTCTTGGGCACTATCTTGTCCCAAGCTCTTCAAACTGAAGGTGACATCTTTAACTGCCATTTCTTAGTTGCTTAGCATGCTGCCTTAAAAACAATCAGGAGTATTTACTTGTTACTATTTGACTGTCTTATAATACTTTTGTAATGCTGTATTCTCACCTGCTTTGTAGAATTTGATGTCAGGTGATAGAAATGAAATTGGAGGATTAGTGGAATCACTGATAGAGACTAAATTGTCCAATTAAAAAGATGATCTGGGAAGGAAACTTCATTTAGAAGCATAAAAGATCATGCCAGAAATGTGTAAGGCAAGCTTTGTTGGTGGCCAGGCCTATAATCTAAGCACTCAGAAGACTGGAGGATTGCTACAAATTCAGCGGCAGTGAGAATTTCCAGGCCAGTCTGGGCTACATAGCAAACTCTTGCCTCCAGCAAACAAACCTCCAGTGTGTTAAAAAGTTAATGTCAGAATTGGCTGGGAGATAATATTGAAGTGCTATGTTGTGTTACCTATTTTCAGAGTCATTTTCTTGTTCTTGTGTCTTTAGTAATTCAGATTGATTTTACTTTCATGTTACAACTGAAGAAATTGAGACTTGGAGATTCAGAAAGTGGCTTCAGTAACAGAGATGCCCAGCTTTTTCTGCATCTGCCTTGTGTGCTTTTTCACTGTTCACACACACAGTTGCTAAATCTAAAGTTGCTGTGCACTTTCTTTTTTTGAATCTGCAAGAAAGTGTCGACTTTGTATCAAAGAATTTCCAAGTTAAATTTCATACCACTTTGATCCACCTGCAGTTTGGAACTGGGGAGGTCCATTGTATGCTCAGGGCTTATCCAATGGGAATGCTTGCAGACTTAGCAAGTTCTGTCCATACTTTTTGACATTAGTTAGCATTGTCATTTAAAAATACTACTATACACATATGTTTTGCTACTTGTACTGGCTGGTTTTGTATGTCAACTTGACACAGGCTGGAGTTATCACAGAGAAAGGAGCTTCAGTTGGGGAAGTGCCTCCATGAGATCCAGCTGTGGGGCATTTTCTTGGTTGGTGGTCAAGTGGGGAGGGCCCCTTGTGGGTGGTGCCATCCCTGGGCTGGAAGTCTTGGGTTCTATAAGAGAGCAAGCTGAGCAAGCCAGGGGAAGCAAGCCAGTGAGAAACATCCCTCCATGGCCTCTGCATCAGCTCCTGCTTCCTGACCTGCTTGAGTTCCAGTCCTGACTTCCTTTAGTGATGAACAGCAATGTGGAAATGTAAGCTCAATAAACCCTTTCTTCCCCAACTTGCTTTTTTGGTCATGAAGTTTGTGCAGGAATAGAAACCCTAACTAAGACACTACTGGTAATTGGTCACTTCCCCTACTCTCCCTTGCTCCCTCCTCATTAGAGCATGGAGGAAGGAGGACATCTGGGTTTGTAGGTTTGGACCTCATTTCATAGACTGGAAGAAATGCAACACATAAAGCAGTATTGCCCTCTTCTTACTCTGTGGATCCTAACTGCAACTTAGAAACATGAAGTTGTCAGGTCAGAGAACTAGGTGATGGGATAGCTGGCATCCTTGCTGTTAATTTTGATAATTATTTTCAACCTTGACTACACATTAGGATTCCTGGAGAAGTTTAAAAATGTCAGTGCCTGGGGCTCACTCCTGGAGATTCTGGTCTAACTGGTTCAGTGGTGCTGTCTGGGCATCAACATTTGAAGTGACCCAGTGGCGATTGAGAGAATCACCTTTGTCCAGGCAGTTTCATCCCCAGTGGTTTCAATTACAGCCTGTGAGGATAGTTCCCAAACTGAATCACCTCATTGAAACAAACCTCTTCTGACCTGTTACTAGCAACTCATTAGTGTTAACACTGGAACGTTGTGTAGATACTCATCTCGAGTGTTTCAAACTCAAGTTGGACTCCAGGTTTGTCCTCATCTCATGACTCACTGAATGACACCAGTAGTTGCGGGCATAGAAAGCCTGAGTCACGAAGAGACCATCTTCTGTTCACCAAGCCCATCACTGTATCTTGCCTTGGCTCACTGCCAGCCTCTGAGCTGGCCATCTTTAGCCAGTACCTTGTGACCTTTCAAGGCTTCCATCTCCTCTTCCTCTGTATTGCAGTCTTAATGGTCTTTGAAAAGTCTGAATTGATTGGCTGTGTTCCCCTCCGACTTAAAATCATTTAGTGGTTCTGATTATTCTGGGGACAAAGACTAGATTCTCCTGGAATCAACAAGATGGACCGGTGCCCTCTGTGCCTCTCTCCCCTTAGTGTCCTAGACTCATGAATCATCAGGAGGTCCTATGCCTTACTCTCTCACAGCTTGTCTATCTATGCTCACTTATGGAGAAGGCTCCTTGCTCCTCCCTCTCTCTGGTCTTTGACTGGTTACCTTCAGTTGTATCCTAAAATTCACTTTTTGGGAAAACTTTTCTGATCCTTCAGTGCAGGCCATGTCTCCTCGTTAAACTCTCCATTGCCTTGGATTTTTCCTTTTGAACATGTAATAGCAGTTAGCCTATAATTATAGTTACTATTGATGTCTAGACTGTGAGTCTGCCTACCATAGCCTATGGATAGAGCCTGACCTGCTAACCTGTTTTTATATGGCTTGCAAGCAGAGAATGGCGTTTACATTTTTGATGAGGTGATCCAGACAAATAGGGCTGCGGCAAATAAAAAGAGAAGAATATTGCTTCATGAGAAGTATATGAAATTTGGATGTCCTTGTTCCAAAGTAAGGTTTTGTTTTTGGCACAGCTGTACTTCCTGTCTGCAGCTGCTCTACTGTTCAGTGGCAGAGGACAGTAGTTCTCACGAGAGCTGCATACAGGACCAGTGTTAACTCTGGGTCCTCTGCATGAAGTGTTTGCTGACTCTTGCTCTGTCCTGGGCTGATGAAAAGATGGTCGTTTCTGCCCTGTGTGTTCCCGCCGGACACTGCTTAGTTGACATTTGATACACAGAGGTCCTTGGAAAGTCTGTGAACAAAGTAAACATGCATTATAAGTTAACTTTACCAACTCTACTCTTTAAAATTCAATACAGACTTTTTTTTTCTTAAGAACAAATTCTTTAGAGGAAGACCCAAAAAATATTAGCTGTTTCCTTAGACAGCCTGTGGCTCATGGCTGGCTCTTAAAACATAATTTTTTCCCTTTTGTTACTTTTTGTTTTCTTCATTTAGTTGAAGTAGACGGTGTAAAGCTGTAAACCAGTGGATAGTCTTCGGTGTTCTTCTTCGAGCTGTCTGCCTTTGTGCTTGTCTCTTGTTGGCCAGGCACTCACTCACTGGGAAAGGCTGGTGGGGAGCCAGCGCATGGCATTAGCTTCTCTCCAGACTTTTCACTTGGGCTTTAGGGGTCGAACTCAGCAGCTCTTCCTGCTGGCAAGGCAAGCACTTTACAGGCTGCTCCGTCTCCCCACCCCGTATTCTTATTTTTAAGGTTGCCAGATACATAGTGTTAAGCACACATGTTATTCCTCTGTACATTTGTATAACGTCAAGGAAAGAACATAGCATGAAGACAGGAAAAATCAAAAAAGGTTACCACTTCAAGATGCTTAAGTAACAAGAGATGGGATTGCTTGCTTTATTTTGTGGTACTGTGGTAACATGAACAAGTTTCCTCATTGTAAGTCACTTAGGGCAATGTAGCCAAAAGAAGTAAATAACACTTAAGTCCAAATACTGGAAACATTAAACGAAATGTATTCTTTCCTGTCTGGTCCCGGAGAGGGGGTTAGTTCTCAGTGTGTTTAGTGACTCCAGGATGATTCTTAAAAGCAAGTATCGAGGATGCCTTTCTCCTATCTCTCCTGGTTTCTGTTCTCCGCCCTCTCTCTGTGTCTGTGTCTCTCTTTGTCCCACTTGTAGTTTAGGCTGGCTTCAGACTCCTGCTTCTCCCTCACCCTATTGAGTCCTGAGATTGCTGGTATGAGCAGCCACACCCTGCTCTTTCTTCTGATCTGGAGATGGCTGGGTCTTTCCAGATGGACTTTTCTAACAATCTCAACTGGCTTTTCTTGGGTGGGAATTAGGGAAGGTTATAGTTCTCATCTCTGTATAGTATCTAGCAGGGTGAAAACAAAGACCCAGTAGTTGGTTCAGTCTGCAGCCCACATGCCCTGGATAACTGTGAATGGAGCATAACACAAATCATAAACTTACAGAAGCATTATGGGATTTCTTTTATGTGTGTGTTTGATAGTTGTGCAGTTCTCCAGTGTGAACTTTGTAGATGGCAACATGTTGCCATGTCAGAAGGTTGGATATATCTGGTGGACTAACCAGAATTTCTTTTTAAGTCAGGTAGGGGCAAAGTCACACACACCAGTAGGACAGACAGCCGCAAGTGGGAGGGCCCAATGGTGGAGGGATGGCTGGGTAAGGAACAGGAATCATAGTGGTGGGGGGAGGGTGTAAGAGCTAGTAGCTCTGCTGTTTTCTACTGTCTGTGAATAATTTCCATGGTGTTTTCTAAAACTTTGTGTAATTCCAACAGAAACCTTTGGCAGTCCCCAGTTCTGAGTCACACATAGCGCGCCTCACCTTCAGCAGGCAGGGCTGGCTGTAGCCGCGCTGAAGGCCCTTTCTCCTTTACCATGCCTACTGCCCCTTTCTCTGGCTGACAGAGGGCAGCTTCAGTAAAGAACTCCTGAGGTTGGAGTGTGGTTACATAGTTAATTACGGTTTGGAGAGTGGTCCCAGGAGGGCCTGAAGGTTGGAAGAGCCTCTTCCATCCCAGCCCTCTCACCCTTCCGTTCCTACCAGCCAGAATTCTTTCATCTGCGGGTGCTCTTTAGCTCTGTCAGATCGGGAGTCATTTTTCCCTCTTTAATACTCCTTGAAACTTTTCATTTTCCTTCTGTTTCTTCCTACTTCCTGATAAACTTTAGAGCTGTGGTCTTGAGCAGAAAGTAAGATTAGAGCCAGAAAGCAGAGTGCCCCTTAGTTTTTTATTTACCTGCTTAATTTCAGGGTTTTTTTTTTCTTCTTATAAGACCAGTGAGAATGAAGATTCTTATTATTTAGAATATCCCTACAATAGAAAGTTGGCTCCCTCTGAACACCAAGTATAGCTCTGTAATAAGTAGAATTTTGGAAATGGAAGTAAACAGCTAATGTGTAAAATTGTTGAATTTCGTTACTACTCAGGCTAAAGGAGGGGCACCCCTTTATGCCAGTGACCTTGATACAAGTTAACAGAATAATATTAATTGCCACTTGTGGTTTTGACTCAAATAGACTTTATTGATTTGCTGAATAAATTGGAGTAACCCCCTTGGGGTATTGCTTGACAACCTATACTAAAAGCCATTTCAGAAAGTCGTTGACCTCCCCTAGTAATCTAGAGTAGTCTGTGGTGTGCAGTGATACTTCAGTGTTGGCATTGCTTGCTGCTTATTTACTCTGGGTGAGTGTATGCATGTGGAGGTTAGAGACAAGCCGTGGGTGTCAATCCTCCCTAACGTGGGTTCTTCAGATTGAAGTCAGGTTGTCAGGCTTGGTGGCAGGTGCCTTAATCTGCTGAGCTATCGAGTGGGTCCTGTTGTGTTATTTATAACAGCAAAAGAGTTCAGGTTTAACTATCTATTTTGTGATAAAAAAACTTTTCTTCCTTTTTAAAATATAAAATCCATTTGCATTTGGTATATTGGACTTGGCCACTGCCCACTAAATCCTCCCTTAGTGGGTAAGTGGCAGCTGGCCTGCTTCCAAGGTTTTCATCCCTCCTCTGAGAGGCTGTGAGAACCAGAGGATTGAGCACCATTAAGTCCCGGAAGGAGCGTGGGAGCTGCCAGACCACAGGCTTGGATTTCAGTCCCAAGACCAGGTCACTCATTTGGGCTGACTTTTTAGGTTATTGGTACCTTAGTTTGGAATACGGACTCTGGATCCAATAACATTCCAATAATACTGGGGGGGGGGTGAGTAGATAATAGTAATAGGCAGATTCCAGGTTGGTACTTAGAAGCTGAGGAAATGAGGAAGCAGGGGTGAACAGTTGGCTTCCTGAACATGACTTTACCTGGCCTGGATTGAGAGAGAATGAGAGGGTAGAGAAGGGAGAAGGAAGAAAGAACAGCAGTGGAGAGGATGCCTGCTCCAGCGCGAGCGGAGAGAGCTGTGAAATTCCTGCATGTCAGTATGGTAAGAGATGTCAAGGGAGGGTGCTCATATGGGAATGGATGGGAAATGCAACCACAGGTTTTTACAGAAGACCTGCATAACTGTGTATCTGAGCTTATGGAGATTGATGCAAGGCAGAGGCTGCAGAGGAAACCGAAGAGACCTTGTGGAGTTGAAGAAGGGCTTTCCTGCCCTGAATGTGGACATGAAGGGTAATGAGGAGGGATAGGACATGCTTTGATTGGCATTCAGAAATTCTCTGCACTGGCATGAGGCTGTTGTGATTGATAGCTTGGGAACTGATGGGGCTAGTAAATGGGGAGAGGGAGGACAATTGACTTTTGTTTGGGTTCAGTAGAAGTGATGCTGTTCTTGGTGCCTCCGGCTAGTGCATCTAGTTAACTGAAGGTTTTGGAACACGCCTTACTTCATGAGCAGGGAGGAGCTTCAAGGATGGGTAGCTGCCAAGGGGCAGGGGAAGGCACTAATAGTGACTTGGAGAGGAAAGACTTGTGCTGGATAATGGTTTGGGAGATAGAGATCCTGGTGGGGGAAGACACAGAGTCTGAGGCAACTCCCTTTTGCCACAGATGAGGCACTAGCTTGGTTATATCTTGATGGATCCAGAAGCAGAGATTGCAGTCTGGAGGCAAGGCGCTCTATAGCCATCAAAGATCTACCCCTCAGTGACTCACTCTCAATAACCAGTCTCTGCCAAACAGGCTCCACAGCCTTTCAGAATAGCACCACCCAGTGGGGACCAGGTGTTGAGATTGCCAATTACATCTGTATGTTGATTGGAGGGCCTAGCTTACGCCTTTCCTATTGTATTCTCAGATCGAAGGTGGGCACCTGAGTTAGCTGCAGTTTATAGATGGGACAGGCTCAAGGAAGGTTGGGTAGCTACCTCAGAGCCACCTAGTAGTATAAAAGCCAAGTTAATTCTGAGGGCATTCCCTGTTCCTTTATCGTCCCCTTACTTTTGATCAAGAATTGCTATGTTAGGCAGTGGGATGGCTGTACCTTAGATACATCATTCTTGTTATGTGAGCTCGGAGATTAAGTGTGCTATTTTACTTTTTAAAATGTGGGGAGAGGGCACTGGGAGCCTGTAAAGGGACCCTGTGAACAATGTCCTGAAACACACATGGTGCGAGGAGAGAAGGACATATTCTGGGCTCTAATCAGGTGCTGTGGCACCCTCCCCATCAATTTAAATTATATTACATAGTAAGTTTTAAAAAGCGTATGTTGGGCAGTGTATACAAACTTGGAGCAGTGTCAGTGTGAGTGCTTTTTATAAAACTTAAGAGCCAGTGGCTGCATTTCCTCCTGGGCCTTCCTGTGTTTTCCTCTGAGAACTTAGGGCTGAGAAAGTTTATCATGGAAGTAGTTTTGTTAATATGACTGTGATCTTGTCTTTCCTCCAGAACTCACTGGTTCTTTCTATCATCCTATGTATGTATGAATATATATATATATATATATATATGTATATATATACATGTATATATGTATATATACACACACATATATACATATATATTTATACTTTATGAATATATATACATTTATAAATATATATATTTACCTTATCAGTTTGTTGATGTTTTGAGACAATTGCCAATGGTCAATAAGATTTTGTTAGGAAGTTTTGGAAACAATAGTTTAAGAAGGCACTTCATTTTAAAAGTGAGTGGGATTCCAGTTTGGTGGGACTTTAAACCTTTTTAAAATACAGTTTAATTTGAGAGAGTAAACAAGTGGAAACAGTTGTTTCCCCTGTGTTGCTAAGAATCAACAGAGCCTTCCGGTGCTGCAGCTTAGTATTAGCTCTTGCCAAGTATGGTTGTTCATATTCTGTCCGTCTCACTTAAAGATACAAATTACTTCTGCAAGAATACCTGATCACTCCCTAAAGCACATGCTCCTGAAGCGTGGAGGCTTATGCAGTCGTTCCTCCAGGGATGTGTTTGCAATCGGAAAAGTTGAGAACTCCTTACTACCTCTGCCTTCTCCTTGCCCTGCCTTGAGGAGTCATAGTACATGCTAACATAGTAAAAGGACATCCCTCCCCCTCCCCCCACCCTCACGTGCAGGAGAGAATCTGCTTCCCTGGTCTGCACTAGTCTTATCTATCCTGTAAATACCCTTTCTATTTACATCATCCATCCTGAACCTTTCCTTAAGGATTTATATCCTGCAGAGTTCACTTTGAAAAACCTGATTGAGATGTTGCTTTTCAATTCCATGATCCTGAGTGACAACAAAGATGGATATGGTAAAGCAATAAGGCCGTTGTGTTGTTGGAGGGGCTGGAGTGATGGCTCAGTGGTTAAGGGCACTAGTTAGTCTTACAGAGGAAGTACATGGCAGCTGATGCCATCTGTATGTAACTCCAGCTCCAGGGGATCCAATGACCTTTCCTCCAAGGGCACTGTATACAGGTGGTACACAGGCATTCACACAAGCAAAACATCTGTATATATAAAATAAAAAGATAAAAAAATCTTTAAAAGAAGAAATTTGTTGGGTCAGATAACAGCTTTCCTCCCCTAACACACACACCTTTAAAGTCTGAGCACATTAAACATGATGTCATGAAGTTCTTCTCTCTTTCCTTTTCCTTTCCATTCTTCTTTCTTGTTAATTTTCATTTTCTTTTTTGGTTTTGTTTTGTTTTTCAAAGCAGGGTTCTCTCTGTATAGCTTTGGCCACCCTGGGCTCTGTAGACTAGGCTGGCCTTGAACTCAGAGATCCACCTGCTTCTGCCTCCCAAGTGCTGGGATTAAAGGCCTTTGCCACCACGCCAGACAAAAAAATTTTATTGTCTTAATTTTATATGTGTAGATATTTTTGCCTGCATGTATGTTATGCCACATGCATGCCTGGTACTCAGGGAACTCAGAAGAGGGTACTGGATCCCCGGGGACTGGAATTACGGATGGTTATGTGGTTGCTGGGAATTGAGCCCAGGTCCTCTGGAAGAGCAGTCAGTACTCTTAACTGCTGTTTTAACTTTTGAACGTGTGAGGGCAGAGGACCACCTTCAGGAGTTGTCTGGCTTGCATGGCAGGTTGTTTTAACCACCTAAACTTTCGCCAGCCCTCTCCTTCTCACACTTGCCTTGAGATCACAGTGCTCTTGTGCTGTGGTGACAGGCACAGGAAAGCATGACCCTGCCTTCATTGTTTCTTATTTGGGTGGTTTGAGGTTTCCAGCCGTGAGTTCAATGTACTTCATTGACCAAAATATCTTTGATGGAAAAATTAAAGAGGGGTGTTATGATTGAGAGCTTCTGGTTTTAGAGCAGTGGTTATCAACCCATTGGTTTTGACCCCTTTGGGAGTCGCATGTCATATATACTATATATCGGATACTTATATTATGGCCCATAACTAGAAAAATTTGTTATGAAATAGCAGTGGAATAATTTTTATTTGTTTTGGTGTTTCAAGACAGGCTTTCTCTGCGTAGCCCTATCTGTCCTGGAATTCACACTGTAGACCAGGCTGGCCTTGAATTTAGCATCTAAAGGTGTGCACTACCATGTTTGGCTTCTATGAAATAATTTTATGGTTGAGGTTCACCACAACATGAGGAACTGTATTAGAGAGTCACAGCATTAGAAAGGTTGAGAACCACTGTTTTAGAGGGTCAGTCAGTCACCATGGCTGGTAGGGCAAAGCTAAACAGAGCAGTTCAGATCATGGCAGGCCAGGAAGTGGAGAAAGAGGAATCTAAGTACTTGGCCAGCCTTCCCCTTCTCCACATGTATTGCATGTGGGCCCCCAGCCCATGGAAGGTACTACCCGTAGACATGCTGGGCCTTTTCCCTGAAAACCCATACACATACACAGAGGTGTGCTTTACCTAATCTGAACTCTGTGAAGTTTGCAATAAAGACAACCATCATACCAAGGAAATTACAAATGGCAAGTGGGTTACAAAAGAAACCTTAATCTAAACTGCTTTGGGACTGTCTAGGCCAGTGGTTCTCAAGCTTCCTAATGTTACCACCCTGTAATACAGTCCTTCATTTTGTATGACCCCTCTCACCATAAAACTATTTTCATTGCTACTTCATAACTGTAATTTTGCTACTGTTATGAATCATAATATAAATATCTGTGTTTTCTGATGATCTTAGGAGACTCCTGTGGAAGGATCGTTTGACCCCCAAGTTGAGAACTACTGATCTAAACCCAAAGCAAGGGGGGAGGGGAGGGGAGCTATCTGTCTTTTGGGGCTTTCTTCTCCTTTCCTTCAGGTTTGCCCCAACACACTAGTGGCAGTTACACTGACTGACCACCTGGAAGGGACCTACTGATCAAAGCCCTCTCATTCTATAATGAGTGGAAGGCAGGCTTGATGTTAGATAGACCCAAGCCAGTAATGAATTACCAGGCATGTGGAGGGAGGTGAAGGTATTTGAAGACCAAAACTTTAGCTAATGATACTTATCAATACCAGTATTAAGTAGAACTTGTTAGTTGAGGAAAATGGAATGGAAACTGAAAATTAAAATGATGAACTCTTTTTTTTTTTGTTTGTTTGTTTGGTTGATTTTTCGAGACAGGGTTTCTCTGAGTAGCCCTGGCTGTCCTGGGACTCACTCTGTAGATCAGACTGGTCTCAAACTCAGAAATCTGCCTGCCTCTGCCTCCCAAGCGCTGGGATTAAAGGCGTGTGCCACCACCGCCTGGCTAAAATGGTGAACTCTTAATGAAGGTCTTGCTTATAGCCGGTGGAAGGGCAGCATATTAAAGAGCCCTCTGGACCTCACCCCAACCCAACTATAGCAGGTACATTGGCATATGTCAGTCATTTTAAGAATGTGGTTCTTCTTCTTTCCTGTCCTCATCAACATGTCCTTGTTGCTGGCCCACTATGCAGAAGAACATGAGGGAAGCCATTTCCTCAGTACTTTTGTCTGAAGTGCCACCAACAGGGTGGACAGCAGTAGAGTTGCAAAAATGACTTGTCTCTGATGTGGGCAGGAGTAAGGAATTTCTCAGAGTAGAAAGAACATGTGGAAGAGAAAACATCAATCAAAAATGCCATAAATAGAAAGGAGCTTGTGAGTTGGCCATGTGTGTTGGTTCTGCTGAGCATTTATTGACTTGTGCCACTTGGGTGGGTTCAACTAAACATCAAGACTTTCCTCTGAAAGTAGACGATGCTGTGTCCATGTGACTTTGTTGCTAGCCCTGTTTCTGTTGAAGCCATTAGCCAGGTACAGTGAAAAGCACCAATCAGCCTACAGGTGTGCCAGAGTTGTATGTGTGTTGTACCCGTATGTGTTTGGAAATTAAAACAATCCTTAGACTATCTCAGTACACATAACTATTCCTGAATGTCACTAAAGAGATACAGTGGAGGGAAGCAGGGCCTTTGTCAGTGTTCCTGAGCTGAATCTCTTTCTTAACATAGTCAACATCATTCTGGTGTGTGTATGCAGGAGGGAACAGGATGGAGAGGAATGGGGTGTGTGATACCTTGTCTCAAAAAAATAAAATAAAATTTAAAAACGAGAAAAGGGAACATTTGCTATTGTTGACTAGTCAGGTCGTCTTTGCTGCTTTTATCCATTTGACTGAGTCACAGATCTCTGTCTTGTCACTACCAAGAGCTCAACTGCTCATGTCATGGTCCCCAAGTCTCTTGCTTTCTGCGTACAGTATTTGCTTAATGATCCCTAGCCATGGAATCACAGAATCCAGGAGCCCAGTGTTTCATACCACTTTTTAACACTGGATACCACCTTGTCTAACTTCCTACCGCCTCCTACTCACACATATATTCTCATTCCTGCCTGTGTTTATACCTTGCCTGCTTTCAGGTATATATTAGGTGATTTGTAACCAAATGTAAGTATTTTTCGAACTTAGGTTAATAATCAATGGGTGAGTGTACTGGCTGGTTTTGTGTGTCAACTTGACATAGGCTGAAGTTATCACAGAGAAGGGAGCTTCAGTTGGGGAAGTGCCTCCATGAGATCCAGCTGTAGGGCATTTTCTCAATTAGTGATCAAGGGGGTAGGGCCCCTTGTGGGTGGTGCCATCCCTGGGCTGGAAGTCTTGGGTTCTATAAGAGAGCAGGCTGAGCAAGCCAGGGGAAGCAAGCCAGTAAGGAACATCTCTCCATGGCCTCTGCATCAGCTCCTGCTTCCTGACCTGTTTGAGTTCCAGTCCTGACTTCCTCTGGTGATAAACAGCAATGTGGAAGTAAACTGAATAAACCCTTTCCTCCCCAACTTGCTTCTTGGTCATGATGTTTGTGCAGGAATAGAAACCCTGATTAAGACAGTGAGTGTGGGTAGGCGTGGTGTAGATGGAAGTAGAGATGTACCAGGTGTCCAAGCTTCACCTAGGAACAGTGTCTAGTCCAGTCTGGGCATGGTGCTTCTTCAGAGAAAGTCATCACATAGAAGTTTTCTACAGAAGTCAAACATTGGCTGGTGCTAACAGAGTTAGCACTGAGGTAGCCATGAATTTTATATCATGTCGACTAAATGAGTTTGGTTCAGGCTCTGCATAATAAATTCTTCTAGCCACTGAGAACTGACTGCTTCTTGTTGGAGGAGCCAGCTCCTTTTCCAGTTATTAGAAACCCTGTTTCAAGGCCAGGCTATGTCCTTGTAACTTTATTTGGCCCTGATTTGTGTCACACAGAATGACAAACTGAAACCAGCCTTGAATGTTTGCCAAGTTCTATGTGTATGTCTCTTTGTATTTTAAATGTAAAAAAACCTGCCATATAAAAAAAGTCATGCTTCTACAGTTTTTGTTGTTCTAGACTCCTTTTTCTTTATGATTTGTTTAGAAAATTGCATAGCGATGTTATATTATTTTATATGTATATTATCTATATTTGAAAAGACTATATGCACACATTTTATTTAAAACACTAAATATTTTTAGTGTTCATCATTTATCTTTAAAAATTTATTATTTTTAATTATGTGTATATGTGTGCTCCTGTGAGTGGGTGTGTGCATGTCAGTGCAGGTGCCCAGGGAGACCACATGCAGTAGAACACCCTGAAGCTGGAATTACAAGAGGTTGTGAATCACCTGATGTGGGTGATGGGACAGAACTCAGGTTCTCTGTGTGATCGGTATGCATTCCTGTCTGCTGAGCCATCTCCCTAAGCTATTGCCATTTAAAACAAGAAAAGTGACCTCTCTTCCTCCATCATCTTGCTGTCCCGAGGCCATCATTCTGAGTCTTTTGGGTCGGTTCTTTATCTGTAGCACGCATGTGCGATGGCCCCCTCATTCTTCAGTTCTCAGCATCAGTTTCCACTCTGGGAAATGAGGACTGAGCTCTTCCAGCCCTGTCTATCCACTGTGCACACCCTTCCTGTGGGCACCCTTGTTCTGCCACAGAATGTTATGACTCTGGATTAATGTTCAGTCCTTACATCATGACTAAGTGCCTGCTCTCAGCTGAATCATGGAGTATTTGATGATTTGTTGTCCTTGGGGGTAAACATTGTCTTGTTCTGCTCTTTGCTTGGGTTTCTTTGCACGCATGACTAATTGGTTTCTCTGTGTTCACCTAGTTGACTAACTCTGAATTATCTAAGCTCCGGTTTTTAGGCCCTTTCTACTTGAGTTTTTTAACATTTCCCTTATTAGAGTGATGTACTGAAAATACTGAAGTCACCCAGTATTGTTTCTGGACCTGCCTGTCTCTTTATGTGCAATAATGTTATCATTTGGTATATATGTATTGAAAATTATTTACTATGTAATCTAGGGTGGCCTTGAACTCCCTATCCTAGCCAGCCTTCAGAACAGTTAGGATAAGCATGCTCCACCATGTCTTTGTGGGCTGCTCCCTCTGTTACTATGTGGCCTTTATCTCATCTGGCTAAGTTTGGATTGAACTGCTAGATAGGAAGATAATTACAACATGTGTTTTGAGATACCTTTTAGCTCCCTACATGTGTGTGTGTGTGCATGTGTGTGTGTGTGTGTGTGTGTGTGTGTGTGTTTGCCAGTAAGGTGAGTTTCTTGCAAAGAGTAGTCAGATTATAGTTTTTAATTTATTCAGCCTGAATGTATCTTAATTGGAAAGTTATGGCTGTTTGCATTTAGAGCTATTATTGAAGAATATATAATAACTTATCCCTTATTCATCTTAAAGATTTGTTGATTTACTGAGTTGATAGTATTGGATTCTTTCCTAGTTCTTATTTGTTTATCTATTCTTTTACTCAGATTTATCCTTATGCAGCAAAATTTTTAATAACTTTCACTTTTTCTTAATTTTTTTTGACAAAGGTTTCTCTCCTTTTAAAATAACGTGTGCTGCGCGCACATGTGTGTGTGTGTGTGTGTGTGTGTTTATGTGTGCTGTGTTCATGCAGTTGCCTTCAGAGTTCTTGGAGCTGGAGTTGTGGATGGTTGTGAGCTGTCTGCTGAAAATTGAACCCAGGTCCTCTGCAAGAATAAGTATTTATTATTGTTAAACTAGGTTTCCAGCTTGTGTTTTATCCTTCTTTTTTTTTTAGATTTATTTATTTTTATTTTATGTACGTGAGTACACTGTAGCTGTAAAGGTTGTGAGCCTTAATGTGGTTGTTGGGAATTGAATTTTAGGACCTCTGCTCTCTCCAGTCAACTCTCTGGTTGTCCAAAGATTTATTTATTATTATACATAAGTACACTGTAGCTGTCTTCTGATACACCAGAAGAGGGCGTCAGATGTCATTATGGGTAGTTGTGAACCATGTGGTTGTTGGGATTTGAACTCAGGACCTTTGGAAGAGCAGTCATTGCTCTTACCCACTGAGCCATCTCTCTAGCCCTTGTATTTTATTCTTATGTGTTGCTAATATTTGAGTAAAATTCTAGGTTGGAAGTTATTTTTTTAGAATATAGATATAGATGTAGATAGATAGATATAGATATGTATATGGTGTTTTGGGGCACTCAAACCTGCTGCCTTAACCCATGCAAAACAAGAACTATACCACCGATCTTCATTCTACTTTTTCTCTCAATATTTTATGTATTATTTCATTTTTAGAGGTTAAAGAGCCAAGATTACTTAGTAAACAAATGAGCTGGAATAGTAGTGCCAATTTTTGTTATTTCATTATTTTTTAAGTACCATGAGTTCCACTTAAGATTGATGAATGGCTTACTGGGTAATTGGAAAAAAAAAATGTCAAATGGGCCTTCCCCATCTGTTCAGAGGAAAGCAAATGCAGAGCTGTGGGATCCTTCTGGTCCACACCTGTAAGTAGGCTGGCTACAATAGTCAGTGGCCCCGCCTTACTACATCAGAGTGACTCAAGATGGTTTTGTTTTCTTATATTTTCAACAGTGACATTGTCAAAGGGCTTCTTTTATATTTCCTTTGAGGTTCTGGAAATTGAGCCCAGGGCTTCAGATATGCACAGCATATACTTACTGAGCTTTGTATCCCCAGTCAACAGTCACATTGCCATTCTCAAAGGGGATTTTCTGTTTGTCATAAACTAAAATATATTACTGAAATACATTTCGAGGATGTAGTGGATGAATTAGTAGAGGTTGGATGTTCCTGCTTAGTTTTTAGTACAGTTGATGCAGACTGGACACGAATGAGCTTTGTTCTGCTCTTCCTAATGCACCTGAGCCGTGCTTTTCCTTTCTTGGTTTCCCAGTTCTGATTGAATAGGCACCTCTGGTTTGGACAAAGAATCTATGTGTCAGCTACATTGCTGGGCTTACACGCCATTTCATGGTAGATGATTTGTGTAAAATTGTGTCTGAGTGATACATTCATTGAATCAGGATCTCGAAGCTTGGAGTCCATGGTTAGTAAATGCCTGGCTCTTGACCTGCAGTCCCACATCTTGGTAGTCACACCATCGTATGTTCCCCGATAGTCTGCTCACCACGTTGGGTGTTGCTCTGCAATTACTGATCCTGTGGTGTTTTGTTTTCTTCAGAATCATGTGACTGTTTTTGCTGTTCTGAGAAATAATACTAAGGCATTTTTCTGGTTTTGAAAGCTCCCTAGGGACCAGACAGTATTTTTTAAGTTGTGTAAAACCCCCAGTCCTGTGGTGTTCAGCTTTTTATCCATGTCCACATAGCCACGTGACAATGGCTAATTCCCAAAGTTACTACTTCTGTCTGTGTCTAGCTATGTGTTATCATGCTGACAGCCATGCTGGAGTGGGAACAGTAGCAGTGGGTTAAGGACAATCGAGGCTGTGCTTCAGTAAGATCTGCCACAGCAAACCCTTCATCCCTCATTAGAGATGCCAACTTCCCTTCCAAGCAATGTAAGCTTCCTCGTAATTACTTCTGTTTTGTTTAGCAATTTATCATTCTTTTCTTTCGGCATTGTGTTTAAAATTCCCTCTGGATTTTGCCGTCATTTTACTCATTTTACTGATTTTTTTTTTTCAACTAAGAAAGGACCACTCTCAGGGCATGGTGGCCTTTTCAGAAAAGCATCTGCTCTCCAGCCTCGCTGCTTTTAGTTATGATGTCCTTATTTAGAAGGTTTCTTCATTCTCTCCAAGCAGTCTTCTGATGAGTCAGCGCATATCCTTTCCTCTCAGGAAACTTTTATCTGTAGTCCCCACTGATCATGAAACCAGTCCTCCTGCGTAGAATGTGATAATATGCAGCTGTGCTCTGTGTGGCATGCTTTGGCGCACGTTGTGTTCTCCCATAGTGGACTGCACAGTACTGCAGCGCTTTCACGCTTACCATGGTCCTTTGCTGTGTGCAGGGCTATGGCCCTTCCATAAGGAGATCAAGATGCACACAGGCTAAAGGAGTTGTCCTCAGGTCCTGTATTAACCTCTTTGTAGGAGAGCTGGGACTAACAGGTTTGCCAAGCTTCAAACAATGCTCTTTGTACCATGCCCTGGTATATGCAGAAAATCTTTGTGTGTCTACCTCACACTTTTTCCTAACAACCAGGAAAGTTAAGAATCAGTCTGTTTTTCTCTGAATATGAGGTCTTTGCTGAGAGGCGTTCACTCACTCACTGCCCATCAGTCCATAAGGCATCATCATAGGTCCAGATGGTGTGTGCCAATAACTTAAAGAGCTTGAACATAATAGTAACAAAGTTATATGTTTGTCATTTGTGTGTGAGGGAGAATGAAATGGGAGCAAATGAAGGAAATGACCTAGTCCCATGGGTCTATGGTAGAGATGGTTGTCTCTGCTGGAGGGAGTTGGGATGGTACTCGAAGTCACCATCTTTCTGAGGCTTGACAGAAGCATTGATGTCAGAAAGAAGATTGTATTCAGGGTTTCAACCTTGGAAAATGGAACTCACATTGCTCACTAGTCAAGAAACCCTGGGAATTAGCCAGTGTTTCTGACATTTCTTTATTTGATAGCACATAACCCTAATGGTTCATTAGAAGACTTAAAAAATAACAAAACCAACTGCATGCCAGTCTTTTAGCATTGTACCTAGGACATTAAAGATCCAGGAAGTATGAGTCAACATAATTTTATTAATGAGGAAGGAGCCCGAGGGAGCTTGAGAGTAGCTATTGAATTTGTGGAACATTTAGTCCTTTGGGAACTTACCGTGTTGAATAGTGGGCTCTACCTTGAAAATCAGATGAGAATTAGTGGCTTCAGTACATCCCTTCTCTTGAAAGATTCTGCTTTCTCTTCTTCCAACAGTGGGGGAGTCATTAGAGTTTTCTCGATTAGCTTTAATTTTATTTCAGCCGATGTTATAGGCTGATCTTAGGGAAATTAAATAACTTAAGGGAAACTAGAGCAGAGATGAATGGAGGGGTCAGGGCTCTGGCCAGTGATGCAGTGGATGGGGAAGAACTATTCAGAGTCCATGTAGGCAGGACGTGGGGATGGAGACGGAGCAGGACTGTGAAAACAGAAGTAGCCTCCCATTCTCTCACTCCAGACATATCAACACCCAAATTAATTTGTTTAATCAGATTATAAAATTTTATATACTCTTTATTAAGTTTGAAAAAACAAAATAGTTACTCATAGTTCTAGCAAGTAGAGATAAGTACACTTTTTTAAATTAATTAATTGATTTTTTTTACACTCCATATTTTATTCCCCACCCCCCAACCCACCCTCCCACTGTTCCACATCCCACACCTCCTCCCCACCTCCCTGTCTCCACGTGGGTGTCCCTACCCCCCACCCCACTTGACTTCTAAACTTCCTGGGGCCTTCAGTTTCTTGAGGGTTAGGTGCATCATCTCTGAATGAACACATACCCAGCAGTCCTCTACTATATGTGTGTTGGAGGCCTCGGATCAACTGGTGTATGCTGCCTGTTTGGTGGTCCAGTGTTTGAGAGATCTCAGGGGTCCAGATAAATTGACTGCTGGTCCTTCTACAGGATGGCTCTTCTCAGCTTCTTTCAGCCTTTCCTTCTTCAACAACAGGGGCCAGCTGCTTCTGCCTATTGGTCGGGTGCAAATATCTATCTGCATCTGACTCTTTCAGCAGCTTGTTGGGTCTTCTGGAGTGCGGTCATGATAAGTCCCTTTTTTGTGAGTGCTCCATAGCCTTAGTGATAGTGTCAGGCCTTGGGACTTCCCCTTGAGTTAACTTCCTTTCAGAGCCTAGTATGGTAGCTTCTAGCACTTGGGAAGCTGAGGCAGGAGGATTACCCTGAATTCAAGGTCCACTTTGGCTACACAGTGAGTTTCAAGGCACTGTGAGTTAGAGTGAGACCCTGTCTCAGGACACAGTAATGCAAAGCAGTGCTGGTGAAATGGCTTTGTGGGTAGAAGCACTTGCTGGCTGCACAAAGCTGGCTTGGGACTCTGATCCCAGGATCCCACAAACTTGTGAACATTGTCTTCTGACCATCACACCAAGATAGGTGTGCCCCTCTCCAGTAAGAGTAAGAATAAATTCGTTAAAAATGTTTTAATAATAATAAAAAAACCTCAATGCCTTCCAAATTTAGCAGTCCCCCACCTGTTATTTAGTTTAAGACATGGCTTATTCTAACTGAAGGTCTATGAGTATGTAATTGTTGTAATTTTGAGGCAACATTCCTGTTTTTATGCACCAATGGGTCTAAATTTTGTTAAGATAGAGAAGTGGAAGGTTTTGTATCTGCTTCTGGCAGTTTACACATTGAGAAACCCTGTCTCCTGTGTCCTCTAATCTGGATTAAAGAGTTTAAATAACACCGGGTTTTGTGATGCTGGCTTTTCTTTAATGCTTCACCTTCAAACTTTCATTTTGGCTTAGGATTAGAACCCTATTTTAACTTTTACTTCCAACTAATTGAATATATATACTGGGAATGAGTTAGCATACATAGTGTTCCTGTGTGTCTATATCTTCCATCCAGCTTCTTACAATCATTGCTGGAGTGTTTATTAAAACTAAGAAATTATATTGGCATTCCACCATTCACGGGACTGACTTGGAATTTGCAGTGTAGTCCAGGCTGACCTCATTCGGGATCCTCTTGGCCCGGCTTCCTGAAAGCTAGTTTACAAGGGCAAGTCGCCATGCAGATGTTTGATTTCTTAATAACAACCAAAACAGATTTGTGATGATATGATTTCAAAATGACTAAATAATCACTTTAGAAAGTAATTTAATACACCTGTCTTCTACTAAAGCACAAAGTTCAGCGTCTCCTGCTCCCATGCACAGTCTAGCCTAGTCCTGTCTAGGTCTAGTCCTAGAACACTGCTTACCGAGTAGGAACAAAGTGTCATTTGAAGGAATAACCACCATTTGCAGCTATAGGGTGGGTTATCAGGCAAGCATACCTTGTCTTGCCGTAACTTTAGCTTAACCTCAGGTGATGTCACCCTCTGGTTTTCTCTCTGTCTTGGTGTCTGGGATTATAAGTGTGCTGTGAAGCTGAGTGCACATCAAATGCTTTAGGATAGCACTAAGCTTGTGATTGTCTTCAGAGTGTCATGGATATCAACTTTGTGTTGGGCCGATTTTGCTTTCAGCTCTTGTATTTGTTCATGAAAATCCGAGCACTACCACTGTGATAAGTGCTTGGTAATTCAGGCTTGTCCCCAAGGGTTGTGCCTCAGAGGCAAACACAGACAGTAAGAGAGTGACAGTTCTTATAAAAACTAGTGGCCTTTTGAAACTGACTTCTGGGAAAGCTTTCGTTTTTAAATTCTGGGAATCAGCTGGGCCTGGGGGCTGGTTAACTGTAGGAAGTAGAGTCTCCAGTTGCTTGTTCACATGTCTAGTGTGAACCCGAGCTCTGCTCTGGCCTTGGTCCCTCACCCTCAGCAGCTTCAGTGTGGTGTGTGTAGATGTCTTGCCATATCATGGAAGAACAATCTTGTGAGTCATCATGGGGTTGGACAAGTCCAGCCACTCAGCCCTGTAATTCCTGTCCTTGATCTGCAGAAGCAGCTCTATAAATCTTTTGAACAAGTTTTCACAACTTAGCTGTAGGTCTACAGTAAAATAAAGCCCACTTCTACGCTTCATCTTCTCCAGATTCTTGCTGCATTGTGGTGGTGAAGGTGACAGCCTCAAGAGGAACAGTCTTAAGCTGTCAGTTCCTTCATCAACTTATACAGTGAGCCTGATTCATTCATTCATTCATTGAGTAGAGACTGAGCATCTTCATGTGCTAGGAACAATTTCACATGCTTGGGGTACAACACAGAATACCAAGTGGTCTTCCAGACTATGGCTAGAAGGACCTATGACTAGGTAAGGTACTGTAATTTGACTGACAAAGATCTGCACTATATGGAGAAAAGCGAGGCATGAAAGAGGGTAAGAGGCAACTGTGTGTGTGTGTGTTTTCAGGAAAAGCCTCCCTGAAATGAAGAGACAAACTAGGTTGATAGCCAGAAAAGGAAGGACAGTAAGTCAAAATTGAAGAGACAAAACTGTGTTTGAGAGAGAGAAAGGGCAGGAAGAATGCCAGAGTGGCTGGACAGCTTGAGGTCAGAGGTAGTGAGTACCAGGGACCTAGGATACTTTATATCATATAAAAACATAATTTTTTTCATGGCTGGAAAGATGTTTTAGTGGTTGAGAGCTGCCAACTGCTTTCAGAGGACCCACATTTGGTGTCTCACAACCTCCTCTAACTCTGGCTCCAAGGGATCTAAGGCTGTCTGCTAGCTTTCATAGGTACCTGCGTGAACCTGGTACACGCACATACAAAAATAAATATTTTTTTTAAGAATGAAATTTTAATGTGTTTGAATTTGTAATGACTATGGTCCTTTTAATGTTCTCTCTCATTCTTTATATCTATCTATCTATCTATCTATCTATCTATCTATCTACCTACCTACCTACCTACCTACCTATCTCTATCTATCTATCTATCTATCTACCTACCTACCTACCTACCTATATCTATCTATCTATCTATCTCTATTTATCTATATATCTCTATCTATCTATCTATCTTTGTATCTATCTACCTACCTACCTACCTACCTACCTACCTACCTACCTACCTATCAGAGTACCCTGTAGTAAGCAGTAGATGGCATCAATCCAAATTGGTTCTGTGAGGGGTTCAAATGTTTCTGCTGCCATACCGTGTAGGGAATCTTGGAATAAATCCATACGGGCAGACTCAGGCACTGGAAACAATAGGGTTGATGGAAAAATAGAGTTAGGATACAACACTAAACCAAGAAAGCTTAAAGAAAGTCCAGTAATTGCTAAAAATAATGAATAAACAAGCATCGTGAGTTATGCTTGTTGTTTATCTAGGCTCACACTGGGGAAGGTCTGTGTCATCTCACATCATTGGATCCTGTGGCCCTTGAGAAGGAAGTCTTGCTTCTGATACACCATCTCATAAGAGGCAAAGGGCTGATCTAGTGTACAGCCTTGTTAGTTCACACAGGCAGGAAGGCCTGGGCATCTTTATCTGCATCTGTGGTCTGAAGCCACTGAATTGGTCACCACATGAGCTACAGTAAGTTACTTTGTAGATTTTCAGCCACCCTCCAACTCTAGGTTGTCTTCTGTTGCTAAGGCTTTCTCTTTAATAATAGTGGAAAAGCTTACCTCTGCTTGAAGACATCAGGAAGCTGGGAAAAATCTCCTGGGAGTCAGTGTGACCTTATGACATCATGCTGACGCCAGTCATGTATGAGGCTGGAAACACTGGCAGAGCCGACTGTACAGCTGCCCTTGTTGTTTCTTAGATCTGACCTGCCGCTAGGATTCTCTTCTGTGCTGTCATTTTTTTATTCTTGTTAAAATAGATACTCAGGGACTGCAGATATGGTTCAGTTATAACATACTGGTCTAGCAAACATGCAGGCCTAGGTTTTATTCCTAATATTGCATGTGGAGATATGTGGACATATATATTTAGCAAGAAATACCATAACAGCAGCTTAATAGTGTAAAGAGAGGTATAATAGTATATGTTCATAAATCTAGCACTTGGGAGGCTGAGGCAGAAGAACTGTGGGTTCAAGGCTAGCCTGGACTATTTAGACTTCAAGGCTATTCTGGGTCATTAATGACTTGTTATTTCAAAAACAAGCAAAACGAATGTGGAAAAAAACCCAACATCTGTTTTAAAAGCCATTTTTAAAAAAATCACACACACACCAACAGTGTTGTGTTGGGGCTGGAAATGTTCAGTTGTGTGGAGCATTGGCTGCTCTTTCAGAGGATATTTCAATTCCCAGAACTCACAACTGTCTGGAATGCCAGTCCCCGGGGATCTTGTGCTCTCTGTTGGTCTCTACAGGCAGTGCACACACTTGGTACACAGACATCACAAACACTCATACACATAACATTAAATAAAGTATCAAAAAATTAAAATATTTGAATAAAACCCATCTTTAACAAGACCCACTTGTTAGGCAAGTTAATGTATTTGACCACGAGGACTTGGTTTACGTTAGATATTTATACTGAGATTATTATCACCATTAACATTGTTCTAGAAGATTAATTAGTGCAGTAAGCCATAAAGCCAAAGACAAGAAGAATGACTGTAAGAGATGAATTAGGAAATAAAATAAACTACAGTTATTAATAAGCTCTATGGAACATAGTAGTCTGCATGTGTTATAGTTAAGTAAGAAGTTGTTTATTAAAGGAGCCATTGTGAATCAACAAACCATTTATTAGTTGTTAGATTTAGTTAAAGGCTTTGGATAACTTAAAATGTGAATCATAGTAAATCCTATGAAATAGATAACAGGTAGAGACAATATCAAATAGCCAAGGGACTTAAAAGTGTGAGGGAAAATCTGAAGACAGACTGATTTGATGATGCAGAACTTTATTTCTACATAACAGATCGAATGGTAAAGTGAGTCACAGTATGTGATCCGTTGGGGTTTGTCCAAAGGAATTAAACAACTCAAACGATCAGATGTGGTGGCTCACACCTCTTACTCTAGCACTTAGTCCTGGTGGCAAGATTTATTATTTTGATAGGGTTTCTCTGGGTAGCTCTGGCTGTCCTGGAACTAGCTCCGTAGACCAGGCTGGTCTCGAACTCAGAGATCTGCCTATCTCTGCCTTGTGTGCCACTACTGCCTGGCTGGCTTGTTTGTTTGTTTGTTTTGTTTTTTTTCCCCATTTCCTTTGAGTTTACCTTTTATTGTTGGAAGTAGGATTCAAATGGATTTCTTTCGAATTTATTTCCAAGCTGGGTGTGATATGTTAGAAGCCCTGTACTTGTTTGATGGCTTTTCCAGGGTATTATTACTTTGGTAGTTGCTTTTAAGGGACTAATGGAGAAAGGTCTTAAAACAGAACAGGGTTTGTAATGGACACAGAGAAGCCTGACTGCACCCCTGGGGGTGGTGCATTTCAGAGTAGGGTACGAACTAGTCAGTGTCAGTACCTGAGACTTACTAATTTTGGTGAGAGTCAAAAATGGCTTCTTAGGGGTGGGGCATTTTAATGACTAGTTAAGGAGACTGACAGCTGCTTGTATTTTTAAAGCACTTATTTACTCTAGTTTGTTCTGTTACTCCACCCCCAATCCCTTAATAATAGAATTAGTGCCTGTCACTTGCAGGGCTATTAATTTGATGACTCAATGTTCCTCCTCACTTACTTGGGAATTTCTAGACTTTTCTTCTGGGTATGCTTTTAATCACTTTATAGATCTCTAGCTGGTTTGTACCACGGAGCTTGTGATGTGAGCATGTGTTCTCCTGGAAGCATTTACGCTGCTGAGACCATTGCCTCTCAGCTAGGAGGGACTGAGCTGTCTTCCCATACCGGTGTTTGATCTTAGAGTTTTCTTTGTTACATCCTTTGCCTTGAGTAATCTGTTGGCTCTTGATTCTTGGCAGTTCGATTTTAACACTAAAGGTGACGTAAAGGTTTTGGGATAATGTGTCACCCTCACATCTGATAGTCCCTTGATCAATTAGTCATCTTTTGGGTAGCTGGAGGCCAGTTGGTGTCTGGTGATGAAGTATTGCTCAAAGTCAGGGTGCTCTTTAGTACCTTAACTCTGTCTTGGACCACCCATGGGAAGAGGATAACAGTGTAAATAGATTCAGAACACACTCCTAATATGTTCTCAGGCTTCCATCTTTAAAGGTAAAGTTGTGTGTTGGATATTGATGATGGAGAAACTGCCTGAGTGCAGGTACCAAATTCTGCAGCAGTTACATAGAAACCATCTGCAATAGCCTCTTCCCTCAGGCAGGCATGTCCAACCTTTGGCATTGAAACACACCATTGTCAACCATAAGGTTCACATCTGAGGACCGCACAATTAAGTAACAAAAAGATATCCATATACATAAAGACATCATAATATTTTAAGTAAGCTTACATGTTCGTGTTGCAATTCATTCATAGCCGTCCTAGAACACATGCTTCCTGGCCACACAGAGTTTGAACTGTATTAGATGAGACTTACCAGTTCACCAAGCCCTGGCCATTTGCGACTCATGATTTTACAAATACACTAAGTATGCATCTGTCTGTCAGCCTGTGCAAACAACATCAGAAAGTGACCAACCTGAAGGCTAAGTTATTAAAGACTTAACTAACTGTAGACTAGAAAAATCTTTTTTTTTTTTTTTTTTT
>NW_022196900.1:14275474-14277304 GCF_008632895.1 Mastomys coucha
CTCTGTGTAGCCCTGGCTATCCTGGAACTCACTCTGTAGACCAGGCTGGCCTTGAACTCAATGCATGTAGTACCACCTCCTGGCTTAGAATTATTTACTTTTAATTGGTAAAAAGTGTTTTAAATAAAATCCAATCAAATGAAGTCCTTCATGACCCCAACCCATGAGAGAATGAGGTTAACAAACTTACTCTGTGTCACCCCAGAGTCACTCTGTATGCAGTAGCTTGTGTTCTATATAGTTCCATTATCCAGTAGCCGTCAGTTATCCAGTAGCCCTCAGATTTTGTTGCACACAGTTTGTCAGCTTGGGGGCAGCCAGAGGACAAGGAGAAGGCTGCCTGACTACATGAAATCAAATAAAGGAGAGTAAGCTGGGTGACTCAGAGCACGGGCAGGGACAGCTCAGGGGCCTTACTGTCTAGTCAGTCATAGGCACATGTCTCTACCCAGGCTCCCCTGCCCCAAGACAGTTCGCAAGGACAACATCTAAGTTTAATTGTCAGTATATCTGACTGTGCATTACTCTGGTGCCTCTGAGGTTCTCTGTAAATTGTGACTGTATTTGTACCGGCCTGCCCAGTCCAATTTTTTATAGCTGCTTAACCACCATTCAGGTTTCTGTGTCACATCAAGTGATTTTTGGTCGCTTTAAGATGACATTTCTAACCCTACATGGATCTGTCTTTTAAGTTCTTTGTAACTTTGTCATCTTCTCTCCTTTGTATTGCCTACAAACAGATTGGACAATTCTAAGAAAATAAGCATTTTAGCTAGTAAGTCTAGTAACTTAGGATTTTTTAAAAACCCAAAACAAACCAAGCAAACAACATGGGAGATGTAAAGGTGGCTCAGTGGTTAAGAGCATGCACTGCTTTTGTTGAAGACCTGAGTTCAGTTCCCAGCACCCAGTGTCAGGTGGCTCACAACAGCCTCCTAACTCCAGTGCTAAGGGGATCTGATGTCTCCGCGCCTCCATGGGCTCAGCACCTGTACATACCCACACAGAGATTCTTGGAAATGACATCTTTAAGGGGTGTGGCTTTTCATTAGCCTTCGATGAGGCACTTTTGTGTTTCTCTATCTGACTTGATAGCTGCATCAATAAAGCTCCCTCAAGTTCACATGGAATCAGGACTTCACAGGGTGGGTCTGTGGACATTCTGTTCTACACATAATGCTTTACTGAAATATAATCTACAGCTGTACAATTTTTTCAACTGAAATTTACTGCTGGGTGATTTTTATTACTTCCTCATAGTTGTGTGAATCATCACCTTAATCAATTTTAGAACACTTTCACCAACTGTCCCCCGACTAACAAAACCCCAGTTAGTTCTCCTTCCCCATTTTTCTAAACTCCCACTCAGCCCTGGGCAAGCACTGTGCTACTTGCAAGCTAGAGATTTATCTATTTTGTAGATTTCACACGGGTGTCTGGGTTCTTTTACAGGATGTTTTTCAAGGTCTGCCCATGTTGTGTCCTGTATCACAACTTCTTTTATTTCCATTGGACAGATATTCCATAGCTGAGATAGGCGACACTGTGTATGATCCCTCATCAAACATTTGTATGGAATTTTTAAAAATTTAATTAATTAATTTTATGTGTATGGGCGTTTGGTCTGCCTGTAAGTCTGTGTACCTCATGTTCCCCTGATGCCATGGAGGTCAGAAGAGGGCAGAAGCCAGAGGAGTGTGTTTGCATTCCTTAAGATTGGAGCTATAGATGGTTGTGAATCACCTTGTGGGTGCTGGGAATCAAACCCAAGTACTCTGTAAGAGCAGTGTTCTATTTGTTGTTGTTGTTGTTGTTTTTTTTTTTTTTTTT
>NW_022196900.1:14277322-14284713 GCF_008632895.1 Mastomys coucha
AGACAGGGTTTCTCTGTGTAGCCCTGGCTGTCCTAGAACTCACTCTGTAGACTAGGCTGGCCTTGAACCCAGAAATCTGCCTGCCTCTGCCTTCCAAGTGGTGGGATTAAAGGCGTGTGCCACCACCGCCCGGCCTGGTATAGGATTTCTTAATGGCAAAGAATGACTATGCTTTTGCTCTTCCTGAAGTGCAGACGCAGATGCTGCAGATGGCCAGGAGAAAGCAACCGTCTGCTTCTACGCGTGAAACACCACTGTAGTGTTTTCTTCAAATACCAAGAGTAGTTATTCAGACTTTTAGGAATTACCTATGAGATCAAAACATAAAATGCTTTACTATGTTTTCTTGGTTAGAATCTATAATTTCCTGATAGTAAAAGGGCTAACTGTGTAAAATGGGATCAAGATCTTTTTTCCTATAATTCTTATGCATTTGCTTTCCCTGTCCTCCCCCCCCCAACCCCCCGCCATTTCCACATAGGATATTTCACAGTGTCATTGGGTAGAGTAGCCAACGTTTCTTTGCTTAACTGAACAGAGTGGCCCAACCATGAGGATCAAGTGTGGATTCTCGTCTGTTCCAGCTTAGCTTTTTCCTGTGGTAATGATTAATTACTGGCTGAAGGAATAGATTCTTAAAGTCATTACCTTCATTATGGGTTTCAGAATTAGTGTTTCCTCTGACTTTCATTAAAAATTTAAGACTTTCCAACATTTACAAATCCCAGAACATGACATATACACATCCCAGGACATGGCATACACATCTTCAGCTGTCTTTTATTGCTTTCTTGCTCCTTAACCACTCAGTATAGATGGATGGGGAGTAAGATTCAGAGAGCGGTCAGCTCCCACATTGTACATCATTTGAAAGCCAATGTTCTCTTGTTTCTTGATCACGGGTGTCACGGTTGTGCACTCATTTATTTCTTCTTTGCTTTATAAGCCTGAATTTTACTTGATGTTACCTCATGGGAATATCTCACAGGTGTTTGGGGTATTTGTGGGCGTTCTCTTTCTTTGATGCCTCTTACGGAAGTTTCCCATAGTGGGTTGAGAAAGGGCATCAGGAGTGATGTAGAAGTCATGGGGAAGAGGAGCTGGAGTTTGAGCTGTGTGGGGGCTCCTTACCCTCGCTGTACCAGCTCTCTCTCCTAACATTCCTGCCCTTCATTCTCCAGGAAGTCTTGCTTCTGCCCAGGCTATTTTTAGTATGAAGCTTTCTAATGAACTTTGAAGTGTTCTGATCTGTCTTCAGTGTCAGGTAGATTAACTTAAACATTTCTTTCTGATGGTTTTGAGGTTGTGTCTCTTTGTAGTTGACTTTTATACCAAGAAAGTAGGAGAAGACTAATCTGGAGAAGTAGGAGCCAGTATTCTCTTTCTTCCTCCCATAATTAAATGACATTAATGAAACTCAAGATGAAAAGTACATTATAAGTAAGATTTAGTCCCCTCCCTTTCCATGGCTTTCATATTTGCATGTATTGTTTTACATAGCTCTCAAACCAGAGTATAGATTGAAATTTCATTCCATATTTTTATGCAGCTTTTATCATAATCATCTTTATGTTACTATGCAGTTTTCTTAATTATTCTTATGATTGCTTAATATACCATTTTCATATTGAACATTTTCTATTGTCTAGCTAATTTCTAATTATTTCTCATAATATAACACTGCACTGAACATATTATGCACAGCTATTATACTGTTGTAGATTATTTCATTTGGGTTCTTGAAGTATATTGCCAAATTACTTTCTGAAAGTGACTAACCAGTTCATATTACTGTGTTAACATAGCTTTAAACAATATTGCCAGCCTTTGGTGTGAATATTTTTCAGCAGAAGTATCTACCTAACCACAGCCCTTGTAACCATGAGTTTTGAAATATAGCGAGACATGCCTGGACAGGTGGGTCAGCAGTTAGGAATGCCCACTGCCTTTACAGAGGACCCAGGTTTAGTCCCCAGAACCCATGTTGGATCACTCATTGCCACCTGGAACTCCAACACCAGGGGGTCTGAGGCCCTCTTCTCACACACACACATACACACACACACACACATACACACACATACACACACATACACACACACACACACACACACACACACACACACCAATAACACCACAGTATAATCATCATCATTATTATCATCATCATTACCACCATCATCATCTTTAAAAAGAAATACGGTGAGTGAGGTTATGTTGTTTTCATTCCAATTTCACAGAGGATTTGTGACTCAATAATTTTTGGTGAGTTTCATTTTAAAGGCTTAGAGAAGTTTTCGCCAAAACCTAGACTTAGGGGTCTGAAGAGATGCCTCAGCAGTTAGGAGCTCTGGTTGCTTTTCCAGAGGACCTGGATTTGATTCTTAGTACCTACCTGATGGCTCTTAACTACTGTAACTCTAGTCCAGGGGATCTGGTGCCCTTTTCTGGTCTCTGTGAGCACCAGGCCCATACATGGTACATAGTCATATATGCAGGCAAAACACATGCACTCATAAAATCTAAAACATTTTTTTCTAAAAAATCTAGACTTTATTTACCACTATTAACAAAAATATAGACTTTATTTTCTGATATAATCATTAGTGAACATCTGAGAAATACAACTATAGGAAAAGGAGCCAACCTGTGGTACAATGGGAATTATCTACTGCAGGAGAGGCAGGGGGGATGTTTGCCCCACAACATTTCATCATGTGGTTAACAGACCTAGCCATGTTGATTCATTTATTAAGCAATTACTCAGAGCCTACAGTGTGACAGGCTTTCCTCCACCCATGAGGGTTTAGCAGTAAACAAAATCAAGAAGTCCTGATCCCCAAGTATACTACAAGACAGGAAAAATCAACGCAGATTCAGCTGTCTAAGGGAAGATTCTGGACATGTTGTTTTGGACTTGGATTTTTGGGAGGGGAGAATGTTTCAGCCCACCTGTATACACACACACACACACACACATATATTTATATTTATATATATATATATATATATATATATATATATATATATATATATATATATATGCTGACTTTTGTTTTAAAAGTCATGTTGTCCTTCCAGAAACTCATTATATACCAGGAAATAATTATATAGACTAGTAATTAGTGGTAATATTGACACACAGAGTATGGTCAAAGAGAGGTAAAGGAAAGGAGCCTAGTTTATACTTGAGGGGTTCCTAAGTTTTCCAACAGGGAAGGATATGATGCCTGTAACATTCCTGTCATGGTGCTACATTTCTGTCCATGGCTATTGTGGACTGAAAATATCTTCATTGACTAAATGCCCAAGTTTAATTTAAGTCATAAATTTACTGAGTCACCTACACCTATGTGCTTTCTTATGATTATGTAATTTTTATGTTTCTTCTCATAGGTTATTGAAGCTTCCCAAAATACTTCCATTATGGACAGGAAGCACAATTGGAATAAAAAAATCTGTTTTTTTTCAATACCTACCCATGAAAAGTTTTGTTTTTTGGGGGGGGGGGGTGTTTAAGACAGGGTTTCTCTGTGTAGCCCTGGCTGTCCTGGAACTCACTCTGTAGACCAGGCTGGCCTCGAACTCAGAAATCCACCTGCCTCTGCCTCCCAAGTGCTGGGATTAAAGGCATGCGCCACCACCTCCCAGCTGAAAAGATTTTTTTTTAAGTTCTAGGATAGAATGAAAGCCCAGGAAATTGATTAGTAGTCCGGAGACGAGCCATACTAGTGGTTCACCTCTGGGTCACCTAAGACTATTGAAAAACACAAGATATTTACAATACAGTTCATAACAGCAGTAAAATTACAGTTATGAAGTAGCAGCATAAATAATTTTATGGTTGGGGGTCACCACAGCATGAGGAAGTGTATTAAAGGGTTACAGCTTTAGGAAAGTTGCGAAGCACTGGGAGATGTTTGGTTCTATTTGTCCCAGACATCATTAGCTATTGAAGAAATTTTAACATCTGTAGGATGTAATAGGAGTCACATGGATCCCATAATGTAATTTTGTCACCAAGAAGGCAAGGAACAGACCAGTGGTTCTTTCTGTTCTGTAAGAGGAGATGGAGGTTTCACATGGCACTGGTGACACATCTCCTTGGGATCTTTCTGTCACTACACACAGTTCAGAGTAACTCTAACTTGCCTTTTCCGTGGACAATTGAATGCTTCTGGCTTAGCGTAAAGTTCATGAACTTAGAAAAGTAGTTAGACACCGATGTCCATATCTTTCCACTCAGTGTATCTTATTACTGTTAACTGCCTGTTAAAAATTGGGCTTTGATTTCTACCTTCACAATATAAATGGCCACCGCCAGGCTTAGCAAATGAAGCAGATTTGCTAAGGTAAATGTAAGTAGTTACGCTCCTCAGGTCCTTGACCGAGCTTACCCACAGGACAGGCAATGTCTTTCAGAAATCCTATTATGAGATTGTATTTGCAGGTGCAGTGAGCACAAGGCTGAAAGCCTCCATGTTTTATTCCTCCCGACTTCATCACACCAGCTCACCCTATTGAAAACTGCCAAAATGGTGCACATCAGTTCTTTTATTCTTTTGTTACTACTCTGTGCAAGTAAAAGCGTCTTGGGGGATTTAATGATGCAGTGTGTCCTTGGAGGGAGCTTTGGGAGAATCTGAGTACACAATTCTTTGTCTTTAATACGAGAGGCTTTTGTGTAAGGCAGATTGACAAGAACCAAATTAAGCCCTCGTGGGTAGGCTTGTATTGCCACATAAGAGCCTGAGTCATACACATTTCCTGTGTAGCAGTAACCTCTGATATCAACATATCCAGTGTGTTTTACAGATGTACCAAGGGACAGTTGGGATGGTAGAAGCTAGAGCAGAGCTTTGGAACTATCAAATGGCTTGTTTAAGCCAGGAAATAAGGGCTAATGCTCATGTTAAAATTAAAAAAAAAAAAAAAAAAGTTACAAATTAGCCCAGGAATCTATGCCAGTTGAAAGGCCAGATCAAAGCTAGAATTACCATTCATAGGCATTATTGGCTTTTCATTGTAATCTGGGAAAGGCAGCAGCAGTGGATATGTGCTGTAAAGATTTAAACAAGGCTGGGCAGTGGTGGCACATGCCTTTAATCCCAGCACTTGGGAGGCAGAGGCAGGTGGGTTTCTGAGTTTGAGGCCAGCTTGGTCGACAGAGTGAGTTCCAGGACAGCCAAGGCTACACAGAGAAACCCTGTCTCAAAAAACAAAAAAATGAAAAAAAAAAATAAAGGTTTAAACAGCAGACAGGTTCTGTGTAGTCCTAGCCTACCAGCTTCATGCTCCTTATTGCTGGCCTGTGCTCATTAAAGCATATGCACATGACTACTACGTGGATAACCCAGATTCTGCTTCAGTTCCAAAGTTTTGGTACTTTGTTACAGGCGATGGACGTTTGAACACCCGGCTATGATTTGTCTTGTATTTGCTTGCAGGCTTAACCTCCCCTGGCATGTCTCATCCTCCTGGGCTGATTGCATTCAGTGCTGAAGAAAACAGCTCCCTGGCTTAGTTCCAGGTTGTAGCAACCCTTGATATATGTGACCAGCCAGTACGTAACTCAGGGTTAATAGGTATCTCACCAGTGACATGTACACAAAAATACTGTTCAGGAAGCTTGGTAAATGCAGTTCTTTGCTACGAGTTAAGAAAACAGAAGCTATTTTTCGTCATTTCTAGTATCTTTTCCTAAATGAAGATAAAAACCTATAAGCATATAAAAAATTCTGAGAGATAGCCAACTTAGCATTTCTATTTGTTTTCTACTAAACATTTGTGAGTGGAAATAAAATTCCTACTTGGCAGTGGATGGTTCTCTGTCATAGCTTGCAAGAATTTTTAGTGTGTTTGGAGGCACATTACACATTCCATTTTAGACACTGAAGGATCATTTCAGGGTTCGCGTTAGCATGCAAGCTGGCAGAAGTTTACACAGGGAACCCTTTCCCAGTGGGTCGCTGCCTGTGTTTCTGCAGCAGCTCTTACACCTTTCTATGTTGGCACTGTTTGCTGTGTCACAGGGCTTCGTTTATGTCTTTCCCACTAACCGAGAGCTCAGTAAGGGCAGGAGGTATCTAACCTGTCTCAGAATCACACTCTGTGTAGTGTTCAGAGCTTATTGAGGAGCCATCAAAATGCGGAGGATACTGTCACACAGTCAGACACGTTAGCTGACCTTTTGGTGGTATATTTGCTATTATTTGAAATCATGCTTATAGAAACATGGCCTTTTATAAAGGGAGTTTCAGAGCCTGGCATGATATTTATTATATTGCTTTAGGAATCTTTCGGGAAGCTTTTTGTGTCTGTCCTGATTAGGGTAAAGTTTATACACAGTAGACACAATACAAACAGGAGACAGAGGACATTTGGCCTTTGTCTTTAGCTGTTACCTGGGCCTTTTTCACGGGGAGAGTTTACCCTTCTTCTTTCTCCATATTTGAGATCTAGTTGGCGCTTTTAAATCCAGGTTGTTGCCTTTGCTGAGCTGATCTTTTTATAGCTTCTTAATCCTTTTTGCTCTGCCTAATTCTATGAAGTAGATTCCTATCTATCAGCCCTCTCCCTTGGCTGTAGCCTGCCCTGTTGTAGCTAATGCTCTCCAGGAACTTCTGACTCTAAGTAGTTAATCAAGCTGACTAATTACAACTCAGCACTTGCCAACATTTCTGTATGCTGGTGTTAGCTACAGATAAGTTCACTGAATATATTTCTCTATGAAATAGTATTGAAAGTTGAGTTAAAACTTTATGGAGGTTGATGTCCTAAAGAAAGTTCATATCCTTCAAAGAGCTTATCAGTTTCTTGGGAGGTGACTGGTTCAGCTCTTAGAGTTTAGGGTAAATAGAGGGTCAGTTGTTTATAACTTTGATGTTTATAAGAGGTATTGCCGAAACTAAAACGTTAGAGACCCATGCAGTGTAAAGTATAGAAATGTAAGGGTGCCAAGTCTTGTCCTTACCCTCGCTTTCAAGGACATGAGAACATAAATCATATGAGGAATGACACCTGTGGCCTGGCATAGAAGAATATATACACATTTCTTGGTAGTATTTGTGTGCGTGCACACTTGCATGCTATATTTGTCTTATTTGGCATGTTTCTGATTCCTTAGATTTGTGCTTTGATTTCTTTTATTATTTTTGAAAACTTTTCAGTTACTTTGTCTTCAGATATTTCCCATTTCCTCCCATGTTCCTTTTGGTTCTTGTTCTGTGCATGTTAGGTCACGTCGTCTTTGTCATAACCTTTGAGTGGTAGTGGTGTGCTTCTGGTTTCTGAGCTGGAATTCTTTCCTGTCTGTGTTGGGTACCTTGACCTTACTCACTTGCTTGGCTGTATTTACTACAGACAAGCCTGACTGTGCTTATTTTAGATTT
>NW_022196900.1:14284723-14321226 GCF_008632895.1 Mastomys coucha
TATCCAGCATTTCCTGGAGAATTTCTTTGTATTGTTATCTCTCTGCTAGCGGTTGAGAACTCGGGTTTCAGCGAAGCTTTCCCCCAGGCTTCATTTCCTTTCCTAAATAATAGAAAAATGACAAGAATGTTTTGAGGATTGAGAGGTCGTCCGTACAGTAGGAGTCTTTGCTGAGTCCTCTCCTCTCTCCCTTCTGGTCTCAGCCACCATGAAAGGGTGACTCTGCATGGCTGCTTGGTTCTCTTTAGTTCCTACGTGGTAAGATTTTGTGAGAGGAGGAAGACCTAACATTTATCGACAGTCTGTATTAATCTCCTGTAGAATCTGAGGAAAGAATAAAATTCACGTTTTAAAAGTGCGCCTGCAGCACATTTTCTGGGTCTGTAGGAGATGTTAATTGGAAGAAACAGATAGCATTAAATCCAGTTGTCACTTGGTTACATCTGTTTAAAAAATCATTAAAATTTTTCAACTGTTGGGCTTCTTGGCTTGCTTGAGAAATTTCATGGCTCATAATATGCCTCACTCAGTTTCTCTGCACTTACCAGGATGTTAACGTTATCAGCTTGGTTTCTGAGTATTTGCAATGTGAAGAATTGCTAATGTTACTTACTGACTGCTAATAGGAGGATTTGGCAGTCTTACTGGAATTGAGTTTGGAGTCATGGACTTGGAATTGAAATCCTGACAGCACAATTCTGAACAAGCAACCTTGGGCTGCTTAGTAAATTTTGGAGCCCAAGTTGGTTCTTCTTTGGAGCAAGGACGTTACCTACAAGCAAGACAAGTGTGTGTAAAGCTTTAGGTATAGGAATTCCTGCTTAATAAGAAACCAGTCGTTGGTAGCAGTATAAATGGCAGCCAGAATAAAATATCCTGCCATTAGACCACTATTTCAATATAGCTAAAGGGGAAAGAGATTTTAGTATTCTTACACCTTTTATGAAAAAAGGTCACATTGTAAACAAAGAGCTTAACAATTAGAAGGGTGTTAAACTGAACTAAATTGAACTAAACTGAAAAGTGAATATTGATGTGTGATAAAAATAACTAAGAATCCAGTGCTTTTGAGCGACAGATACTGCCGTGAATCCTGCTACCCTCTTCTGGGATGTGTCCTCTGTTGCAGCGTGTGACCCAGCTGCCCTTTTGTGTTTCTGCTTTCCCTGGATTTTGTTTTCTCTTTGTAACTCCTATCCTTCCTCCTTACAGTTAGTAGAGATTTGTTATGTATTTAGCACAGCAGTGGCTTACAACAGCTTCAACTGTTACAGTGTTGAGTCTTTGTATTTGTCTTGTCATAGTGAAGTTTTTATGTTATAGATGGAAACTTAAGCAGTAACAAACTGAATGTTGATCTGAAAATGGTTGCAGATGAAGAAACTACATCAGTCTGAGATTCTGTCCCTCCTATGCATTGGGTTTAAGACAAACAAATAATAGTGTTTCCTAGTAGAGCTATTGCTTTGTAAATTACTATGGAGTAAATATAATGAATTTTGGAGGTCTCCAAATACTGTGTCCATGAATAATTTTTCTGCAGCGGGCTCTATTCAAGATTGAAATTATTTAATACAAAAAATCATTCTTTATTCACACAGTGAGCAGCTATCTTCCCAAGTACAGACTACAATTCAGGCATTTGAACAGCATAAAAATAATGTTGTTACATTGTAGTTGTTTATCTTGTCATCCCAAAAGTTTGCACCAAAGTACAATCTTGATCTTAGATTTGTAGAGTTGGAAAGAGATCCAGTCTCTCTCTTTCCGCACCACTCCAGGGAATGAAGCAATTTATCTGAAGTCAGCTAGTTAATAACAGAGTTGGGGAGAGGAGTCCCCATCTGTTAATGATACAATGCTGCACTCCTCTGGAGGAAACTGCCTATTCATTCCTGGGTCCCACCCCCTAGTTAGAGTCCTCAGTGAGGGTTTTTTTCCATGACTAACTAGTGTTCTTTTGTTTTCTTGTGTGGGTGTCTAGGAACAAACCAACAGTATTTTTGTTGTAACAATTGAACAGTGTAAGGCATAAGGAGATGTTTGTCTTTAGTACTTTAGAAGTCAGAAAGAAATGGTTGTTGCTCAAGTTCTCTGCCTTCATTGTTGCTAGGCAGTTATTATTTATTTAGTTGTATATGACATATAATGTGTGTGGTGTTTGTGTGCATGTGAAGGTCAGAGATTAACATCTTACGTCTTCCTCAATCACTCTTGACAACACACACACACACACACACACACACACACAATTCTTCCTTTTATGTGCATGTGCTACATACAGTATGCATGTAGCGGTCAGACAAGAATTTGAAGGAGTCAGTTCTCTTCTCACATGTGGATCGTGGGGGTTGAATTGAGTTCAGCACATGTTGTGGCAGGAACCTTTGCCCATGGAGCCCTCCCTTTTATTTTTGGAGACACAGTCTCATACTGAATCTGAAACTCTCCAATTCAACAAGACTTGCTGGTGACAAGTGCCACAGAACCTCTTGTCTTGGTCTGTCCCTCACTAGGATTGCAGGTGTACCCCAGTACACCTGGCATTTTTACACATGTGCTGACAATCAACTCAGGTCCTTATGTTTGTACACAGGCACTTCACCAAATGATCCTACTTTCCATCTCAGAGGTGACTATTTTTTTTAAAGATTTATTTATTTTATGCAATGAATATCTGCATGTATATATGTGTACCACATGCCCATGGAAGTCAGAAGGAGGTGTTGACTCCTTTGGATCTGGAATTACAGATGGTTGTGAGCAACCACATGGGTGTTGAGAATTTAACTCAGGTCCTTGTAGGCAGCTATTTTGATGTAAGCTTCCTAACCTTGAACTCTGGATTCCTAAGAAAAATCATATAAATATATGTGTATATTTTAAGAGAAGAATCTGGAGTTTTCATCAAAGGATATATAGTTGTTTAGAAGGAGAACTAAGCTTGATTATAGTCTTAAGTACTGTTACACTAGAGGACTCACCTATCTCCACTGCCTTCTGCTAGGGCCCTTCCCACTCTTCCTGGATTGCTCATGTGGAACCACTGAAGGCCTCTGACTTCTTCTTGCAGGGAGCTTTCCCCTGACTTTTCTTTTCTCTTTTCTTTTCTTTTTCTTTTTCTTTTTCTTTTCCTTTTTTTTTTTTTGAGATTACAATATAACCTTTTCCCTTTTGTCTCTACAAATCCTCCCATACACCCATCCCTAACGTCCTTTTCAGTAGTAGTTATTGCATACATATATGTATGTCCATATATTTCTAAATATACCCTACTTAGTCCACATACTGTCACTTACACTATGTTTTCAGGGCTGACCGTTTGGCCCTGCACAGTCAGTTGGTGTGCTCTGTCCTGGGGCAGAGCATTTCTCCTGCTCCCAGCTTTCCCCAGTTGCCTATAGTTCCTGTGTGAGGCCTCCTGGCTTTATGAAAAGGCTGCCTTCTCTTTCCTTCCCTGCTCCATTTTCAGGACAGGATGTGAGCTTTAGGGATGTTTGCTCCTTAGAGAGTTCAGGAGAGTTAGTTCCATTGCAGTTTGATTTGAAAAGGATGTGAGGGCTGACCTAAGAATGATGCACTAAGGAAAAAAATTGAATTGGAATTCCAGTCAATACTTTGCAAACTAATGGTCCGAATGTCTCTACTTCTCTAGTTAGGAATCTCTCCGTTTGAACTAGAAACACTTGCATCTATTTTCTAGGAACACAGTGAAAATCCAAGGATGGTTGCTCAGATCTAGCTAGGAAAAAAAAATGAATATTACCTTCTTGAATTGTATTCAACTTAGACAAATCTACCTCTTAAGAAGAATTCATTTGATGGGCTTTCCTTCCCAAAAGAGAACATAGAGAAAGCATGTTCTCATATGTATGTTTGTTTGTCTAGCATCTGGACACACAAAGAAAACCTCACCCAAATTGAAGAGCATGTTCATTTGTTTATTCATTTCACGAAGCCCTCATTGAGAACATATAAAGGTTTAGGCACTATCTCAACTGATGGGAAAGGAGACTGGCCAGCTGTAATTCTCAAGGTATAGAAATGGTCTGTAATACTCACGGTATAGAAATAGAAGCAGGAGGATTAGGAGTCCAAGGTTATCCTCAGCTACCTAAAGAGTCTAAGACCAACCTGGGCTTCACTAGACATTGTCTTAAAAGAGGAATAGAAAAGAATAACAATTTAGCATGTTAAATATTTAGTACCACAGAAACACTCCATGTTAGTCCCTTGACTACCAGGGGGAAAAGCGGGACCAGAACCAGTGTGATGTTGGCCATAGAAGCCAGGGTTGACTTCACAAAGACATTGTCCAGCAAAAAAAAAAAAAAAAGGATGTGGGTAGAAACGGTGTGTTTGTACCTTTCCAGTTTTAAGGAAAATTGGCTCTTACCACGTTCTCTTACTTTTGTGTTTTGAATTAGAGCTCCAAACGAGAATGGAAACCATTGGAGGACCGTAGCTGCACAGACATACCATGGCTACTGCTCTTTGTTCTCTTCTGCATTGGGATGGTAAGGACACTCACACTAACCACACCTCAACTCTGACTGCAAGGGAATGAGGGGGGAAGTGAGACCTTCCAATGTATCTATGTGTGTGTCCACATCTCTTCCCTACTATTTATAGCTGGGATCATTGCAGGGCCTAAGGTACCATCAAGGGGGGTTATTTTTCCCTTTTAATACAATTCAGAAATATTTGGTATCCTTTTGCTATTTTCCTTTCTTTTGTTTTATTTTATTTATATGAAAACTGAAATAAAAATGAAGGAACCAATGGAAGTCTTAGCTCCTTTACCCAATCCTTTGTGAGAGCCAGAATCCTGAGTACCAACTCCTCCAGTCACACAAGCCTCATGGCTATCTTTGGGCTAGTCACTTCTTTTCCAAGGGACTTGTTATTCCTTTAAAAAAGTGAATGGTAGCTATCTTATACCCACCATACTGTGAACTCTCACAGTTTTGAGTTCTTCCTCCAGAGAAAAAGTCTGCCCAGTGCTTTGTCCCTTGTGTCAGTTCTAGGCCCCAGCCAACCATCCAGTATGACAAGTGGCATCTCTCTGAATAATAGACATACATCTTTAGCACTGACTGGTATTTGAAGCTTTGAAGGGCTTAGAAATACTAAATCTGGCTCATCACCCCCAATTTATAGATTAAAACATAAAACCTAAAGAGGAAGCTGAGGAGCACCCCAGGCCACGTGACAGTGAGAGGAAGAGCTGCTTAAGAGCTCTGTGCTTGGTCAGTGCTTTCTGTCGCCCTCTCTCTCTTCAGGGGAACTGCACAGAGCATCATTCTCTGTCCCATGGTCTCTAACTCAGAGTGCAATCGCACTGTCTCCGGCAGCCCAGGTCTTATAAGGTGGATTTTTAGCTCCATCTTCCTGCCGTTTCTCTATACAAGTTCCTTTTGGAAGTATTGCTTTTCGTCTGTAATAATAGTCTTCAAGATTCCTTGTCTCTCTGTATACCATCATGTAAGCTAGTAGCCACAGCTGTAATCAAGGTTCTAGCCCCCAGCAAAGGAAAAGAAAACAGTACATTTGAATGAGCTATGATAAGCTCAGGAAAATAAGCAGTATTTGTTTTAAAGATAAAAGTATACTTTCCCCAAATTTAGGGTACACAAGAAAGGTCAAAATGCTAACTCTGGCCTTATGAGCTGTTTATTGTTCAAGAGTTTGCTTACTTTAGTGGAATGACATCAGATATTCAACATGTGTGAATATTCGAGAAGAACATGGAAAGACTCCGCCTAATAAAACCAGCCTGCAGCTTTTCCACACCCATAGTAACCCCAGGACAAATAGCAACTGACCTTCAAAATTATGTTTCTCAAAACATGTGCCATGCCACCCAAAGTGCTTTTGATTGTCTGTGCTCAGATGGCCCAGGAAAGTGCAGTCATTAACGTTAATAGACTGATTTGGGAGTTACTTGAGCGTTAGGAGCTGTTTACTGAAATGTTTTAATGCAATGGTAATTAATATAATGTCGATTTCATCACGATGGTAATTAAGACCCACTGTGTGTGCTTTTAAACACAGGCACAGCATTATTTGTTTTGGAGTCAATCTTTAAATAGGTTACTTTCTCATGGAATTGAGCTGATGTCAAGTCGTGAAGAGATGGAAGGCATCTAAAAGTTCCACTGCCCATCTCCCACACCTGAGGTTCATACTTTTGCTTCTTGTTCTGCGTTTTGTTTTATATGTTTTTTTCGTTCACCCCATTTGAATTTCATTCTGTAGTAAACCATATTCCAGATGCTTGGGGTTCAAAGTGTTACCCATTTCAGAATTTTAAAACCATTTGGATGGCAGTTGAGAAGGCTCAGTGGGCAAAGGAGTCCTCTGCCAAGCCTGGTGAATGAGTACTGTCTGCAGGACTCACATGGTGGAAAGAGAGAACTGGTTCTCTCAAGCTGTCCTGTGACCTTCATGTGCAGATATGCAGCATGCATAAGTATAAAGTTTTAAAGTTGGAATATTGGTACATATTTATAATATGATGGAACCCAAGTCTAAACACAGAATTCCTTCATGTTTCATATGTACTTTATAGCCATACTGCATGTAGTCTTGGCTGCAGCTCATCACAGGAGGTCATACATGGAATTTTCCACATGTAGCCCATGCTAGTGCTCAGAAAGTTCCAGATCTTGATGCATTTTAGACTTTTCAGGGTTTCATATGGGCTACATGTAATCTGGATTCATTTTTATTCTTTTAATTTTGTGAACAATATTCTTCACTAATGTTAAAAGAATTCTTCATTTATTATTTTGTTTTATTTATATTGCTTTCCTTGCATGTATTTTGGGTTCCACACGTGTGCTTGGTGCTAGCAGAAATCAGAAGAGTGTCAGGTCTCCTCGAGATGGAGATGGTTGTGAGCTCCCATGTGGGTGCTGGGAGTTGAACCCTGGTCCTCTGCAAGAGCAACAAATGCTTTTTAACCACCAGGGCCATCTCTCCGGCTTCAGCTGGAACTTTAAAACGAACACTCAGCAAACATTTGTTGAACAAGGTTAATCTGTGCCATTCTCTGAATTATCCAGTGAGATAGAATTCACAGCCACGTATCCACAATATGTATAGTGATGTTAAATGGTAGCCTATCCTGTAAGTGGTAAAGATAGGAACTTTCCATGCCTTTTTCAGCAACTGGCCCTGCTTGCTCCTTTAATAGACCGTTTCCTGGTTAGCTTGCAGCCTGGTGTTCAGGCCTTAGCTTCATCTCCTTTATCGCCTGATGCATAGTGTCTCCTTGGATAGTTTAAGACCTTGTTCTCCTTCACCTACCCTCATTATTAATTTTATATTTGCATGTGCCTTTCTCCTTGTCATGATTTACTATTTATCCTCTAGTGACAAGGTGGTTAGTGTTTGAACTGTCAAGAATGTACAGTGTTTTTCAAAGTAAATTGTTATCAGTCTTCTTGAGCTGCCATCACTCATGCTTGAATTTAAGTTTGGGGATAGGGGGTGCAAAATCTTATTGGCTGGCTGGGCTTTAATTCATAATCTTAGAGCGTAGCTTCCTGCGTGCTGGGTTTACAGGCATGTGCTGCTGTATCTGCTCCCTGTTGGCCTGGAACTTGCAATCCTGCTTCTGCTAGGATCTGTTAATCATATCTAGTATAACCTTGCACTTCCAAATTCCCGTGTTTCAATGAAGCAGTTCTCAATTCTACCTGTACACGGCAGTCATCTGGAATTTTTGTTTAGAAATCTCACTTCTCAGTACCCATTAGTAATTGTGCCCTAATCTCTGGGGTGCTGGTGATCAGCTGAGGCAGAGGAGACTCTGCTCTGTGCTCTGACGAGTCATAGAAAGGATTTGCAAAGTTGTGACTTGACCAGGTTTTAGAAGGGGGACTCAGGTTCTAGGGTTAAAGGTGGCTTGGAAGGTGGAAGACATTGTAGGGAGAACATTTTGGAGACTAGTATAGCAGTCCAAATAAGTGGCAAGAAACTCGAAACGTAGCACTTTTTAAAAAAAGGAGAAAAAGAAAAGAAATGAAAGAAGCAGGTCAGTAACGTTTACCAGTTATTACTGTGGTAAGTAGGATTGTTAACTCTTACCAATGATCACGTTTACCGGTTGTTACCATGGTAAGTAGGATCAGTAACATCTACCAGTGGTAACATTTCCCAGCGGTTCACCATGTGCAGCAGTGAGAGTCAGGTCAGCATGACTGAGGTTTTTGCTCTAGTGATTCTGGGAGGGACCTTTCAGTTTACATCCTAACCCATTTTCCTTAGATTCCTAATCATGGTTTCTGTACTTACCAGGAATACGCACCTAATTCTATGCTTTCTAAACCATTCCTTGGTAAAAGTGACTTGGGCCAGCTAAAGGGCCTGGTCCTCTTGTGGAAATACATATGAAAAGAGGGACTAGAGATAGGAGATGAGCTTACCACAAAAGGCAGGAATAAGAGGAGTACCCCCAGTGCACACGAGGGTACTGCTTACTGGAGGGTAGTGGTTGGACATCTAAAGACACATTTCTATCTCACACAGACTTGTACACTATGATGATCACATTTCATATTTTACAAGGAAACCATGACATAGCTATATTCAATTAAGTGATATAAGACTTTACAGTGGCAGCCTTGGTCCCAGGAGGAAGAAGGTCTCCATAGAATCACTTTGTTGCCTGGAGTCAGGAACAACAGAAGATGTTTATGTCTAGGACATGGAGTTTTGGTATCTGAGACTGACTGAACAGCTCAGCCATACTTTCTCCTCGACATGGACTTAGGAAGCTAGGGTGAAGGGGAGAGGCATTGAAGAAAGAGAGCAAGGAGCCCTCTTATCTTACTCCAAGTCTCCACATGCAGTCTGTAGACACTGTTGCTCTAGATGGAGACAGGGTGTGCAGGAACGCACCGTGACTGAGGAAGTATGGGCAGAGGTCGTGGCTTTGGGACATGGAGGATTTCTGAAGAATGCACCATCTTGAACACAAGGCTGGAATTTTGGAGACAGGTCTGAGTCTGAGCTGGGTTTAGGAGCTGCTGCATAGGTACCACTTTAGGGACCTTTTCAACCCTCTAGTATTAGTGTAGTTCCCAGGGCATGATGTCCCACCAAGCATACTAACTGTGGGTAAGCGTGTGAGAGAGAGTCAGCGCAGTGCTGAGTCACCTGTTCGGGCTTCTTTGCCAGGATCAGAGAGTAAAAGACTGTAGGAAATTACCAGAGGGATTTTGGCCCAGGTGACTACCAGCTTTTGTTAAGTTCATTTTCTTTTCCGTTCTTTTTTTTTTTTTTTAAAAAAAATAGTGGTAAAAAGGCATGTAGCCTATAATTTACCATTTTAATTTTGTTTTTTCTTTTACTTTTGAGACAGGATCATCTGTGTAGTTTAGGCTGGCCTTCCATTCTACAATCTTCCTGCCTCAGCTACAGAGTGAAGGAACCTGAGACTACAGGCCTGTGCTGCTCTGCACAACGCCGCGTTAACAATTTTAAAGTAGATGGCTCTGCTAACTTAATGTACGCTTTCCTTACCACCGTAGTAAACCAAGTGATTATATATTCTCCCTGTAATTAGGCCTTTAAGCTTCTCCCCTTCCCCCTTGCCCACCTTTCTATACAATTTGGGATGTGGAAGAGCTTCTACGAGACACAGGCCTGAAGATTCAGTTCTGGGGGGCCATCAGTGCTAAAGGCAGGATCAGGATCTGTGTGCCTTATATGGCTTTGTTGCTGTTCGTTTTTTTTTCTTTTCTTCCTTTCTCTGTCTCTCTGTTAAACTGAGTGTTAGATTTGGGTTTCCATCCCTCTGCGTTCCTTTAAGAATATTCTGGCTCCTTTATGGTATGTTTTGCTTTTTGCATATACTAAAAAAAATGTTTATTGGTAGAAGTTCTGAGACTTGTCAAACACTATTTTACTTCCTCTTAGAGCAATGCATTCTATTAGACTTTAAAGGAATCTGCATATTCAGTGTACAGACAAAAGCTTTGTTTGCATAAGTGTGCCTTTGTGCCAGGCCTTCTAATCTGACATTAGCTGCTAGATCCAGATATCCCTTTCAGATTCAGGAGTTTTTCAGAAGAGGGGGAACAGAAACCAAGAATTATCCCACTGCTTTAAAAGTGGTTTTTGGGAAGACCGACCCACCCCAATCATCAGCTATGATGGATGTATGGTGTTTGAGAAAGAGCTGGGCTTGTGTGTGGCCACCGCCAATCATCCCCCATTCACTATTTTTGGGATATTCACATCCTCCTCCTCCTCACTGCAGGTTTGTTGAACCCCCAGCCTCACACCTAGTGAAGATCATCTGCTCTGCTCAGTTGCTTAGTTAAAATGTGGGTGTGAAAATCCAACACACACACACACACACACACACACACACACACACACACACACACACGACAGAAAGTGGATCCTGATGGTGCACAAGTCTAAGCAAAAGTCTTATTTAAGTAGCGTTAGCCCTGTGAAAGGAGCAGTAGAGCTTCTTATTGACCAGTTGTCCTCCTCTCATTTGTAACTAGCACCCAGGTCTTATTGTAGCCCCTGTCCCTCAGCTCTATGCCTTTATCTCCTCTAGCCACCCAGTGTTGGAGTGGTCCATCTGCTGTGCCTCTTCATCCCCTCCAGGTAGCCGTCCCCAGAGCCCTTCAAAAGCTTGAATGTTTTCATCACGGGTCCCTTCCTTAGTAGCAGTGGTTGTGTTCTGCTCCTTAACATTCAGTCTGTGGTGTGGTTTCCTTCTGCTGGGAGCCTTCTCTCTCCTCTGTCTGGAAGCCATTAATGTATTGAATGTATTCTGAAAGATTTCCCCCACCCTTTTTAATTTCATGTACTTTTTTTTCTCTCTGTTCTGAAATTATATTGTTACTTGTATTTGGATTTTTGTGCTTTTCCTTTTAAAGAGGTTGAAACTTTAATTAGATTTGGCTCATTCTGCTTCATCAGTGCTTGAACCAAGTGGGAAGTCCTTAGGATAAGAGGCGTGATTTCTTATCCCTTATTATCTGTTACTCGACCCTTGCAGCTTCTCATACTCTCTGCTCCAGTGCTTCTGGAACCTTATAAGAACTTTAAATGACCTGTGTGAAAATGTGACAGTGTCCCATTTTAGCATACATATATAACACTTACAATGTATACCCAGCCGTGCCCAGAGGGTGGCATACATTAAAGGGTAGGGAACCCATCCTGTGGAGCATCATGTGGAACTGTTTTAAAGCAATCAGGAGGGGAAATCAGAAACCATCTAAAGGAGTCTGAACAATGTCCCTATCAAATATAAGAAAAAAAACTAAATAATGAAAGAGAAATGTAACCTTTTAGTTGACCATTTTGCTGCTATGGACTAGTAAAGAAGGTTTGTGATCAGAAATTATTTTTGTATAATAACAAAAATACCAGCATTATTACTCAATTTGTGCCCCCTTGCCCCACAAAATTTTGTTTTTTCTGACATAGGTAACAGATTGAGCAGGTTTTGTCACTTCTTGGTACTGATGTCAGCCTCATCGGGTCAAACTTAGCATTCATATCTACTACTGACAGCTTCTGTGTATTGATCAGCTGCCAGATACTTAGCCAGGGATTGGATCTGTGTTATCTCCTTTAGCTCTATCATTATGCTTAGCTCTATCAATAGACCCGCTCAGCATTAGAGGTGAAGAGAACAGTGTGAGTTGGTACTTGGATCAAAGGTACCCAGGTACTATGTGTAGGGAGAGTCCAGATACTGAACTCATTTAACCTGTGTTACTCCATGATCTTCCTTAGTACCCTTCTGTTGTTATTACAAGTTCTTGATCTAGCAGTGCTAAGTCTCACTTAGCATTGACTTGAAGTCCACGGTGGACTCAGCTTTTTTCAGTGTATAGAGGAGAGGAGAGGAGGCAGGGCAACAGGTGAGTGAAAGTGAGTGATCCAGCTGCCCCTAGGATCAGTGTGGGCAACTCAGCTGATGCTTTGATGGGTGGGGCACTAGCATTGACCAACACATGCACTTCCCATTATTGTCTCCAGTATGTCCTACAACAGCCTTTGGGTTAAGGGATTTTAATCTCAGTTAGTGGAAAGGGAAACTTAGGCTTGGAGGCTTGAGCAAGTTAATGGCGTCATCCATGTCCCATTGATAACAAAGGGTGTATAACTCCAAAGTCCAGCGTCTCTCTCTTGTACATGCTCTGGTTTCTAATAACAGTTTATGAGCTGATTAAGGTCTTACTATAGTGCTATTCAAGCCTTACCCTAGTTTGAAGAGCTATGTATGCTTTATGTCCACTTGTCAGGTAAGTCATTTGAGGTAGAAAGTTGACCAGAGACTAGGAAATTGGGCATGGGTTCTGTTCTGAGTCCACTTTCTCACAGAGGGGTTTTAGAAGTTTCTATGAAACAGAGCTGTGTTCTCATTTCTCATTACCTGCAAAATCAAAGTCAGAAGAGCTATCAAGAAATAAAAGAGTTGTTAGAATTTTTTAGACTTTTTAGGTAAGGATGTGTAAAGGGAAAAATGCTTTCCTCTAAGGAATCACGAGAGACTGTAGCATGCACTTCTGCAGCCTGAGATCCCGCAGCAGCAGCATTTAGATAAGAATCTCTGGTGATCACCTCTGCCTACTTAACCCGACAAAAGAGAGTAGAAACTAGTCCCATTAACCCCCATCCCTGGTAGAGCCATTACCAGCCGTCATTGGTCTTGCTCTTCTTATTCCCAGTGGGCTGTGGTGGATTGCTGGCTTCTCTTGCTTTACTGTGACCAGCCCCTGTCACAGTGTTGTCCCCAGTGTCTGGGGATTTGCCATTGGGACCTGGGTGAATTGCATTCCCATGAAATAAGTGACCTTTGCGGGATGGGAAGCCAGTGCCTCCTTACCTCCCTCCGCTCTCCTGTATTAAGAGCGAGCTTCACGATGTAAGTCTTGGGTCTTGTACAGCTTTGTTGCAGAAAGGGCAAAAATGTTGTGCTCGAAGAGGTGATAATGATTCCAACCTCACATACTGTTGTCAGGATTTTTACTCCCATTTATCCTTTGTTGTTCACTTACTAGATCCCCTTTATGACCAAGTAAATTAAAGAATGACTACCGCTGGCTGCGATGCTCCACAATGCTCTTTACTATGGCTCTGGTTAACTTATTTAAACCTCTCTAGGCCTGAGCTTCCTCCTCAGGAGAAGCAGAGAATGTATGATAAATACCCTGCAACAGCCTAGCTCTGAGCAGGTGTTCAATATGGAGGCACTACCATGCATGTCACAAAATGCAAAGGCGATCCCAAGATGTGGAAGATTGGGATTTGTTTTCTTCCAGTAGCAAATGGTATTCCCCTGAGGACTTCATGCTGTTCCTATGCAGCCCAGGGAAAAGATTGTAACAGTGTTTGCTATAAGGGAATATAGCTCTTTGTTCCCTTCAGCAGACAAAAGAAACTCATTCTCATATCAAGTAGGGACTGTTGCTGTTGAAATGGTTTATTTGTGTGTGTGTTTTTTCTTTTTCTTTTCTAGGGATTTATTTGTGGCTTTTCAGTAGCAACAGGTGCAGCAGCAAGACTAGTGTCAGGATACGACAGCTATGGAAATATCTGTGGGCAAAGAAATGCAAAACTGGAAGCAATACCCAACAGTGGTCTGGACCACACCCACCGGAAGTGAGTAGACTCTTGCACAGTGAACTGTCTGGAAGCTTGGGGGGGAGCACGGGATGGCATGATTCTCTTTGTACCTTAAAGATAGTGTCTTTGGGATATTTTCATATACTTTCTTTTTTTCTTTTTTTCTTTTTTTCCTTTTTTTCATATACTTTCTATAGAGCAATTTTTTTTTTTTAAATGGGGTATTTAATCACTGCTGCTTTCATTTAACAAATGAAAGAAGAATGCATTCTCCAGGAAACAAATTTAACTGTCTTGTTAAATGGGCCACCTTGTGGTTTTAGTGGATTAAAAAAAAAGTCTTGATTTGAAAGGGTCACTCTTGTGCTGTCTTCCCATTAGCTTTTAGGTTATATTCTACTCCTCAACCTAGAAAATAAAGTATTATTCTCTATATTAAGATTACACTTTAAAAGAAGATTATACTTAATGCAAAGAGGAAGGATGATAATGGATATCAAAGCTTTAAAGTTACAAAGTAATATTTTCTGATGCAAGTATTTAAGTCTTTCCAGTTCCATAAAAGCTACATCTTATTTGATAGACTGAGATAATTATTTTGGGCTCTCAATATTCATCTTTAGGTTGTCATGAAACTCCTGACCTTATTTGTCCTTACTCTTCAAGAGTTATTATTTTATTTCTGAAATCAACAGGAAGATACATTTCATCCAATGAACATATTGCATGCATGATTGCTGTGTGACTTTTCAGGCTGTGAGTGTGTATACCATCAAACTTCATTATTGTTATTTTAAGTCAAACCAGGTCTTCAGAATAAATAAAACTAATTGCACAGTAACAAGGTTAATTGGTCTAGTATACTTTCTAGGAAATGTCAGAGTAGATTACAACAACTTGTGATTTTGTGACTCTGTTGGTTAAATCTTGGGGCCCTTCTGTATAGATGAATTTGATGATTTTACAACTTTGATTAGTTATCCTTTCTTAGAGAGAGTCTGCCGTGCAGGTCAAATAAACAAAGTTCTAAGTAACAACAAGGAGTATATATACATAGCTTCCCACAGTTGACAATCATTTATTCCTCTGCAAGGCAGGAGTAACAAAGGCTTAGCTGAGGCAACCCCAAGGCCGTTTGGCTGGTTGGTGGGTAGTGGAGGATCCAGTGCAGCCTGTGAACATCTTTTTGTGAACAGGCTGTGATATCAGCCCCCACCCAGATTCCCTTGAATCCATGGATAAAATAACACACACGTTCTCAATTGCAGCTTGCCTTATTGGCTCAATTGCTGGGCATTATTAAACTCCCGTGGCTAGTGTATTCTCCCAATACTCTTAACTTAGCACCCTAAATCTGTCTTCAGCTTTAGTTGCTCAGTTACCTTTAGTCCCAGCTCAACGTCCCCAACTTCCCCAATTTCCTGCTTGTAAAAGCAGCCTGTGGCCTCTCTGTCCAAGATCTCACATAGCTACTTGGCTTTATTCTCTCCGAAGCATGGTGAACTCTCCCTTCCTCTCTTGCCTGTCGGGACCCAGAAGTCCCACCTATTCCTTCTTCCCAGCAGTTGTCCCATGGTTCTTTACCATGTCAAGAACCAATTGAGGAACAGGACCTTAGCATCAGAACCACCCCTACACCTCACCTTTTCTGTCCAATAATCCAATAAAACAAAACAAAACAAAAAAATTCTCCCAGACATAAATTGAATAAAACCATAATGATCATGTAAATTATGAAGTATGATATACAATTAACATCCTGCTCATCATATTTGTCAATTAGATAAAGTACTCTACCATCATTCCTAACTTAACAGATTATGATTCTATCCCTGGATTATGATTAGACTTTAGCCTGTAACGCCATCTGAAAACCATGTCTTCTACTCTAAAACCTCTTTCTCAATGTTAAACAACTTGAGTTTGATTATGAAACTATTACTAGTCTTTAACCCTGTCGTTTTCTGAAGTGCACCTGTATCCTGCATCCCTTAAGGGAAGTGGACAGCAGACCTCAGCAGTTTAGAAAATTGTTTCATTTATGTTTCTTTATAATTATCTCATGAAATTAGCACATGATTTAGACCTCGGGTCAGATTTTATACCGAAAATACTCCTCTATCTTTTTGGTAAACTTTTTATTTTGAAATAATTTTGGCTATATAGAAGTTGAATAGCTTCCTTTTATTTTATTAGATAGCACCTGTGTCATAAGATGTTAACATCCCCAGTGCTATTAAAATGGACCAAATATGTGAGACTCAACTGAGGGCATAGGAAAGAGAAGGTTCCTTGCTTTAGTCCACTGTCCTATGACCCGCTTTGTGACTTGCTAGCGACTCTGCATATGTATTTACCATAAGATGTGCAGATTCGACTCACCATATTTAACTCTGTGGTGTTCATCCACCTGTTGGGGAGGCAGATTCCAAATCTTCTGGCTAGTTTATGTACATGCTGGCCTCTGGTAAACAGAAATTATACATCATCGTGAGAAAGAGTCACCATTTTTCTGGATATTTACCTTAGTCAAAAGCCATGTGTGTTTAACTGTGGGGAAAATTGTTTTCCAAGTAGTTTTTTCTTAACTCGTGTACACATATTGAACATGCGTTTTTGTGCACTTTTTAAAGCTTCTTGTTTTGTTTGTTTGTTTTGACACATGGTCTCACCATATAGCACAGGCTGTCCTGAAACTCTCAATGTAGACCAGGATGGCCTTGAAATCACAGAGATCCACCTGCCTTATCCTCCCCAGTGCTGGGATTTGAAGGTGTGCACCACCATATGCACTTCCCTATTTTCGTCCCCCAACTTGGTCTCTCTGCTTTATTACCTTTTCTGTATAATCTAGCCAAGTATCTCTATGGATAGTAATGATTTGTAGGACTGGTAGAATTTTGGATATCTGTTTTCAGGTAAGTCTATATATTTGAACTTAGTGACAAGAAGATGGCATTCTTTGTCTGCCTTAGCTTAGCCATTCCTCTTCTCTTTTCCTACCATGTGTACTGGCTACCTCTGTCTGTAATCATTCATTGTCCTCATGGCTTCACTGAACTCTGGGTCCTTCCACAGTTGATGCAGTACTCTTAGACCTGTGTCGTGGGTTGAAGCCTGGATTCTTTCTCCTAACCCTCAGCCCAAGCCCTTATTGCAGTGCCTGGTCCTTATTTGACCTTCACATGCATTTGTTGAATATTGCAGCATCAAACCCTCTAAAACCCTTTCATGAGTGTTATTTTTTCTATTAGAACTTTTTTCCCCCTTCTCATTCTTAACGTAGCTAAAGTCTACTCATCCTTCATCTCTCAGCAGAAAGGTCACTTCACAAAGAAGCTGTCTTTGGATTTACAAATTAAACTGTGAGTCTGACATTCTGCCTAGGAACGAAAGAGGCACCCATTAAATTAACCATTTAGAAGTACACTCTCCTTGTGGTCTGTAGTATAAATAAGTATACTTTCTTCTTCTTTTAATAATTTGTCAGAGGGGTGGCTCTACTAAATGCCGTGAAGGCATTGGGGTCTGTTCTTTGTAGTGTTGACTCCTTAGAGCCCAGTGCAGTGTCAGGAATGGAGCAGGCAATCCATTCAGTGGCTGTTGAATGAGTAAATAAATTCACTCTAAGGAGTGAATTAGTGGGTTTGAGGGTCTGAATATTTTAAGATTATTAATGCATATTGCTTTCCATAAAGACTGTTGCATTTACATTCCCACCAACAGTGTCTGAGATTGCTTTATCTTAGCCAGTATTATTAGTTTTTATTCTTTACTAATTTGATAAGCCACAGAATAGTGCTTTATAGTTTTAATTTGCATGCTTTTGGTTATTAATATGTGTGAAGCCCCCTCCTCCCCACTTGTTAGCCTCTCATGACGACTATTGTGCTTAGTGTATCTATTCTTGGTCTTCTTATCTGTAATCAGCTCTGTCCTTTCTACTGTGATAGGATTAAGTTCTTGAAAATGGGGCTTTTATTTTGCCATTTTTCTCTTCAAGAGCCTTTGCTTTCCTGCTGTGGTCTATAGTATCATAGATGAGCCCCTCAGCCCCTGCCTTGTAGGCCTTCAGAGAGCTGGACCCATTTCACCTACCCAGTACTCTCCCACTGTTCCTCAGTGTGGTATTATTACCGTGGCATTTGATTGATTCCACTTCTGTGCTGTTGCTTCTGCCTGTGTGCTTATCTGAATCTTTGAAACACTTATGCCAGGTCTCACAGCTGACCTTTTTGTGAAGTGTTTCAAAATAACCTTATCCTGTAGTAAACTTCCTTTACTGTGATTGCCTGAATTTTCCTGTCTCATACTCGTTATTCTATTGCCTTTAGTTAGCTCCCTAATTATATTGTGTTTCTCATCTGTCTTTTAATTATCGGTTGCTAGGTAACAGTATCATAAATTTAGTGGCTTAAAGCAAGACACGTTTGTCATGTCAGTGTCTGATGGTTCATAAGTTTAGATGTAGGTTGCTGTGGTGGCAGTTTACTCCATCAGAACCAATGAACAGCATCTAGAGAATCTTCTAGAACAATGGACGTTACACCTCTATGTAGTATAATTATGCTTGCTGTGGAAATTACACTCTGCTGTAATTGTGGAAGTGATGGATGTCATCTTTGCCATTTTTCTGCTGGTGAGGCACAAATTCCAGGTCCCACTCAAACTCAAGGAAAAGAAAATGTCATAAGGACATGAACAAAAGTGTCAGGGTTAAGAGAGGCCTCTTGGAGTTTATCTGGTGCTCTGCTATACTCTGTCTTCTGGGAAGCCACGTGTTTTTGTAGCTCTCAGATCTGAGTATGTCTCTTCCTTTATGAGGGCTTATTTACTTGTAATTATCACGGAAGGAGAGTCAGGAGAGAGATGGGCAAGGGGAACAGATCTGTTTTGTTTTAACCAAATGTTTAAGGTGACAAAATGACTATAAGAATTTTCTTATTAGTAAAGCAAACTATTTATTGACTCTTGTAGTTATGTTTTTTCCCTCCTAAGAATACTTTGCATCTGATAGTAAATTTCTTATAGAAACAATGTTGCACAGAGAACTGCCCCACCATGTTTATGAGATGGAGGAAAGCCTCAACTTCAGATGGAATTAGATTCATTTCTGAGTTGCATGCTTAAGAAACTAAGACTATCCTGCATAGAAGCAAAGTCAGATTTCAGCCTAAGTCTGGATCAGTTCAGATAAAATGATCGGTTATAGAGCCATGGAGCTCTAAACTGTGAGATTATTTATCTAATAACAGCCTGCCAAGCACTTGTGAACAGAGAGTGACTTACCTTGTAGCTAAGCTATGGTGATGATAGTACACTTCATGGGTTGGGCTTAGAGCCAGACTTTTGATTGTAGAGAGTGGGTTGTGAACTGATTGGCAACTCCAAAAATAGACCTCTTCTACACATTCTAATTTGGCCCATAATTTTTTTGATCTATAGCATATAAGAATCCTTAGGATGTATTTGAAACATTGCTATCATTATTCTTTTTTTTGAAAAAATTTTATTAGATATTTTCTTTATTTACATGTCATATGATATCTCCTTTCCCAGTTTCCCCTCTGAAAAAAAAGAAAAAAAAAAAAACAAAAAACAAAAACAGAAAAAACCCTGTTCCCTCCCCCCACTCCTGCTCAGCAACCCACCCTCTCCCACTTCCTGGCCTTGGCATTCCCCTACACTGGGTCATAGAACCTTCACAGGGCCAAGGGCCTCAGAAAAATGTGGTACATCTACCCAATGGAGTACTACTCAGTTATTAAAAACAATGAATTTATGAAATTCTTAGGGAAATGAATGGATCTGGAGAATATCATCCTGAGTGAGGTAACACAAACGCAAAAGAACACATATGGTACGCATTCTCTGATAAGTGGATATTAGCCCAGAAGATCAGAATACACAAAGTACAATCCACAAATCATAAGAAACTCAAGAAGGAAGACCAAAGTGTGGATACTTCCTTCCTTTTTAAAAGGGGGAATAGAATACGCATGGAAGGATTTTCAGAGACAAACTATGGAACAGAGACTGAAGGAAGGACAATCCAGAGACTGCTGTACCTGGGAATCCTTCCCATATTCAATCATCAAATCCAGACACTATTGGGGATGCTATCATTATTCTTAAAAAGAGTAGGTTATAAGCTTTACAGGCTGCTCTATTGCTTAGGCCTCTGGTGATGGCCAGATGGTCAGTATCATCGCATTATGGTGGGATATATACTGGGAAGAGAAACAGCGGAAGGCAGGAGTGTTGGTATAGAGCATGTTTCTTACCTTGCATGTCGGTGTGGGCAGAGCAGGATGCACCAGCTTTTGTCAGATTCTGAGACAAGGGGTCTTACTGTGCTGGCCTCTGTGAGGAGGCTTGTGGTAGTGGGGAGGACTTGGTGCTTCCAGAACAAATATTCTTGTGTTCTGGGTACCTAGAGGAGAGGGTATGGCAAGGGAGCAGTGGCTCTTAGTGTAGGGAAGGGAGGGCATGTTCTTAGTTGTTCCAGTTGAGGTATTCTGTTGTGAAAACTTTGCCCTCCTTCCTACACATGATCTTGCTTAGTGTCAACTTGCTTTGTTACTCTAAGAAATTTCCCCAGTGTATCTTTCTTACTAGTATTGATTTCCTTTATAGGTTCTGAGGATGTGTTTTCTCATAAATCTAATTTTCATCTTTCAGTCTTTCCTCTGAAGAAGCTATTTAAAGTTCTAGTTCCAGGCCCCTAAAACACCTCCCAGATATGAGATAATCTGTGTTAACAGGGTGCGAGGAGTTAAAGGTCTGAGGAGGGGGATGGCATTTGTGATCTGAGATAATCTGTGTTAACAGGGTGCGAAGAGTAAATACCTCTCAGATATGAGATAATCTGTGTTAGCAGGGGCAAGGAGTTAAAGGTCTGAGGAGGGGGATGGCATTTGTGTGTGAATGGTCGATATGGGGAACATCAATAAGAGAAACGTCTTATTTGGTGCCTTCTTCAGATTTTATTTTTTTTTGCATAATCTTGTAGGAGATGGACTGAAAACAACCAGAATGCAAGGAATTTATCTTCTTGATTGTGCTATTTTCACTGTAACCTAGCAGTTTACCATGTGTTTGCTTACAAGGAACCTTGAGATCATTGAATACATTTATTATATGAGTAGGGGACCTTGGATCTAAGAAATAGAGTAACTTGATGGAGACATGTAAACATACTCCTATATCCCCCATGGAATTGTTCCAGTACTTATACTCTCGCACATACTGAAACTGGTTTTGTGTGTACCCTTCTTATAAACGGCAGAGTATTCTCTTATAAGTTATGCATGTCCTTCTGTATACTTAACCATCTCTGAATTATTTATAAAACCTTATACTGAGTAAGGAGCTATTACTCTGTGTTGTTTAGAGAAGAGTAAGAAAAATAATTCTGAACATGACAGTACAGGTACATTCTATCTGCCTATCTGTCCGTCTGGTCTGGTCTATGTGTTGTTAGACATGTGCAGAGACCAACGCTAGGGCTCTACTCATCCTCTGTCTTAAGGTTTGTTCTGCGGTGTCTCCCGTGAGCATACAGTGATGCTAGGTTTGTACCCTTTCCTTCTGGAGATTCCTCTCAACATTCTCTTTAAGGGGAACATGGAAGGAAACAGGTCATGTAAAGTCATAAACTTGGAGACCTGAGTGACCAAGTCTATAAGGTTTTAAAGAACTTGAAGGCAATCACAAATTCTTTTTCCACTGGTGAGAGAATGTGAACTGGGGTGATGAACCATATTATCCTTATTTCATACTTAGAACTTTGTTTTATTGTTTAAATGTTTTTGTCACTTGTAGAAACATACCATGTAGCCCTTGCGTAGGATAGTTGTTTCATGAGTACTGGTCTTGTTTTGGAGAAATTTTATGTTTTTTTTTTTTTTATTGTTTGTTTTTTTGTTTTTGTTTTGTTTTGTTTTAGGACTCTAATGGCCACTGGTTTTTCTAAAAGGTTAGATGTTCTGTGCATCTACCCCACACCGCTGCTCAGTGCATGAACTTGTGTAAAGCGTTATATGGGAGCTGGTAGTGACAGTATACTCCTGGGTAGGATGTGTCCATTCCTTACTTGATTGCTAGGCTTTCTGTGGCGATGCTTTGTCTTACAGTCTTCCATTCTCCAGGGAACGTTTGTTTTGTTTCTGAGGCAGTCTTTCTGTATAGTCCCGCTGACCTCATACAGTCAGTCCTCCTGCCTCAGCCTCTTGAGTCCTGGGATTATAGTTGTGTGCCTTTGTCCCTGGTGTAATTTACATCTCTTTGGGAAAATTTATCAAGAGTTTTCAAATCTTGTTCACTGAAAATCTGTGTCCCTGTTTGGAAAAAAAAACAAAAACAAAAACAAAACAGGTAAAATTTGATTAAAAAAAAAAGGGTGTTTTAAGATTCTCTATGGCTAAGTGCAGCTCTTTGTGCCTAGAACTAGTGCTTCTCTTCTTCCTGTTGATTTGACCTAGATTGCTATGTGCTCATGGACTTTTATTCACCTTTCTTGAACATTCTGGCTGGGCATAATGGCACAAGCCCTTAATCCTAGCATGTGGGAAACAGAGGCATATAGATAGATCTCTGTGAGTTCCAGGCCAGCCCCGTTACATAGTGAGTTCCAGGTGAGCCACAGCTATCAGAGAGACTCTGTCTCCATCTGGTCTGCCCCAACACTGCCAAATATTTTTTTCCTTTTGGGCTAGAGAGACGGCTCTGCAATTAAGGACTGTTCTTCAAGAGGTCCTGAGTTTAATTCCCAGCACCTACATGGCTGTTAACAGCCATTTATGCCTAGAGTCCCCTGGGATCCAATGCCCTCTTCTGATGTGCAGACACCACACAGACAAAACATCTACATATATTAAATAAATAAATACATGAATGAATAACAAAATTTTAAAAAACTTCTAGTTATTTTATTTAGCTGTTAGCCTACATTCGTTGAAAATTAATTGTGTGTTACAAGGTACTTCTAATGATAGTAAAGTAGGAAGTACCCTAAACAGCTAAAGAAGAGCATTTGGTTCAATTCAATTATTACCTGGTGAACTCATTTTCTTGTTTTTGTTTGTTTGTTTGTTTGGTTTTTTGTGGGTTTTTTTTGGGGGGGGGGTCAGAGTCTAAATCCAGGTGTTTAAACTTTCCACATACTCTTGAGTTACATAGACATAATTTTTTATTTCATTGAAATTGTAAACTGGTGAAAACAAGTAGAGCTTCATAAAATCATGCAACCACAGAGGCTATAGCTGGAGGAAGTGTTGCAAAGGGGTGTTTTAGGGCTCAGGAGCTTACAGTGGGAAAACAGGTCTGACACCTAGTAGCCCCAAGTAAGTGTGGGGCTGCCCCTGTACATGGAATACCCATGTATATTATTAAGGAAAAATATACCAATTTTATAATGCATAGAGGCCAATTTTATAGATACTTGCATGAATGTACAAGTCAGTTATAGAATGACATGGAAATATTAATGCTGTTGTTGAACAATGGGTAGATTTTATTTTCTCTAAATTATTTCTTTACACATGGAGTGCATTGTGTGCATTAAATTAACAACAGAGGCATTCATAGTCCCTGTCCTTGAAGAGCTCCTATTTTATTGAGGAAGACAAATGCAGGCCTGAACAATGGCAGGAGCTCTATCCTGCAGGGGTGCTAGCCATTGACATCTTGTGGCTGTCCTGGGTTCCTGTCACAGCTGCTAAAGAGAAGAAAGTAGGGCAGCTGGATGGAGGACCAGAAACACCATTGTTTCAGTTTACTTCTTGCTGTGACAGCAGCATGCTGTAACCTAGTGACTGAAAACCATAGGGTTTTATAAACCAGAAGTTGGTGGCTTTACTGGTTCTCTATTCTAGGTTGCCTAGGCTAGACTCAAAGACTTATCCATGCTTCAGAACCTTCTCGCAGATCTGGAGAATGGGCCATCTTCCCACTGTATCCTCCTGCCAGGAATTCAGTTCCATGTGGCTTAGGACTCAGGTTTTGTTTCCTTGATTATTATGTAAGGAGTGATTTTCAGTACCTAATGTCAACCTGTAGTTATGGCTCATGATGCCTTGCTCTGGTGAAAGCCTTTCCATTATGAGCCTTCCTTAAGCCTTTCCATTATGAGCCTTCCTTCAGGGCAGCTTCTTTGTTGTTATTGTTGTTGTCATTGTCTTGCCACCTGCTTCTCCCCCCTCCCCCTTGCACTGCTCCCGCCCTTGCCCAAGACAGGGTTTCTCTGTGTAGCCCTGGCTGTCCTGGAACTCACTCTGGAGATCAGGCTGGCCTCAAACTCAGAAATCCCCAAGCCTCTGCCTCCCAAGTGCTGGGATTAAAGGCATGTGTTTTTGGTTGTAGGTTAAAAAGCCTCAGCCAGAGATGGAGGAGGTCTTAGGAACAGGGTCATTTTAGTCAGGTATAGAGTCCCAGTTTCATAGGGTGAGGTTCAGTTCGAGGCTTCCAGTTTGTCAGGTTGGTGTTCTTGCAGGCCAAGCTAATTAATGCAAGGCGGGACCGGTCTACGTGGGAGGAAACTTCCAACTATCCCTTGACATTGAAGCAGCTTGAAGGTGAGATATAGTACACTTATGCGTTGTACTGGAGCTTGAGTTTTACGGTGTTCTTCAGAGCAACCCAGCAGCTTACCTGCTTGTTTTCACAGTTAGTGTAAATCGGTGGATGTATTCTCAGTCTGTGATATGTTCTCAGTTTTGAGCATTTTCCTTCGCTTTGAAGGAACTCACCAGCCCCGTTCTCCCATCAGGATGCTTGTAGACGCCAACCTTAGCTTGCTGCCTCTCTCCTAGTTTAGCATAAAATGAGAAGAAACACCCTGAATGAAGACCTCAAATGAACCTGCATTGGTAGATTTCCTATACCACATACATCATCAGCATTCAGAAATGGTAATGCTTATGATCAAATTGAAACTTGTATCATTTATGCAATTTTCTCACTCTTTTTCTCTCATAGAAAACATTAGAAGTTAGAAAATCTAAATTTTCAAAAGGCAAGTTTTTGGAGACATATTGGAAAATCATTTTTGTTATATTTTATGATCCCATTATTTCTTTGCTTTAATTTAAAAAAAAAATCCAGTAAATTCTAGTGAGATTCTGCCCACTGTCATACTTGCTGTGACTAATACTGTTAGCAGTCTGCAAAGGACACCAAGTATATACTCATCTTTAGGGAATGCAAGAGGTGGAAATCGGACAGTTTACAGATTCTAATTAGGAAAGTCTAGAGCTACTTAGCAGGATTAGATCGCATGAATGCAGCTCTGCAAGGCAGGGCGATTACTTCCCTTTATGCAGGACTAGTACATATCTTGCCATATCTACATTAGGCAGCTGGGATGTGTTGGTTCCTGGTTAACTGGCACTGTAAACATTTTTTTTTTTAAAGATTTTGAGAGACCTTTGTAACATATTGGGTTAATCATCAACCAATTCAACTAGGAGTTTCTTGGACATGGTTTTACACCCAGCCATGGGTGTGCGTGTATGTGGATCTGAATTGAGCGTACCAGGAGAGCTTAAAAGCATGCAGTTTTTCCATGACTATCCACACACATCCACACACACTCACACACATCCATACATATCCACACATGTCCATACACATCCATACACATACACATCCAGATGTGGTGCATAGCTCAATAATTATTCTTGGGCTCAAGAACTCACAAAAGTCACAGACAGCTATCATAGTCATGCTTCCAGTATATTCCACGTAGGGGATGTGGTGAGCCAAGAAAAGGAGTACATTGTTCTGAATTGTGGGAAGAAGGGAGCAAGGTGGACTTGCCTGGCAGTGGTGTGTAAAATACAGAGCATGGGCAACTAGGAAGCTCACTTCAACCCTGGCGCTTACCATTTCATTGTCTTTAGCTCTCCGCACACAGATCACATAGATACCACCTGATCTCAAACTCCTCATCTGCACAATGATGTTGGTCCTTCTAGAATAACCTAGATACTGTAGGAATCCTACAGTATTTGCCCTCATCATAAATCCTATTGTGAGGCTGTGTGTCATGACTCAAGACCCAGTTAAACAAAGGCACTCCTCTACGATACAGAGAGTAACTCCCAGGAACCAAGAGCAAAGTTTAGTTCTATCTCTGAATAGAGTTGAATTCTTACCTACTACCAGTGCTGTAGATCAAATAGGATTTTGCAAAGAGCATTTGCAAGAAGTTTTAAATACTTTATGGTTTTATTGAAGTATAATTAACATATAATAAAATAACATACCTATTTATTTAGAATGTTGGTGAATATATATAATTAGGCACTGTCCACTCTCCACAATGACCTACATCTCTCTCATTGGTAGAAAATAAATTTGTGCTCCTTTATAGTTGCCTCCCCCTCTATCCTAGCTAACACAAGCAGCTGCCGATTTGCTTTTTGTCAATACAATTTTCCTTTTTCTTTTCTTTCTTTCTTTTTTTTTCTTTTCTTTTTCTTTTTTTTTTTAGGATTCTTTAACATGAAAACGTGATATGTAGTGTTTGTCTGCATCTTTTTTTTTTCCTTTTTATTTTTCTTTTTAAGCACCACCATACCTGGATTTTTTTTTGTGTGTGTGACTTTTTTAAAACACAGCATTAAAAATGTTACTAACATTCATTCATATTTTATAAATATGCCAATAATTTTTCCCTTTTTAATTTGCTAGGTAATATTTCATTGTGTGACTATTATATTTTACTTATTCAGCTCTTTTTTGTTTTTTAATTAAAGGCTACTCTCTTACCATCGTGAGTAATGCTGGTTTGGAAGCTTGTGGACACAGTTTTGTAAGGACACATATATATTTCAGTGCTAGAGGATTTGGATGGTTCACCAACAGTTGTTTCAGTGGTTGTGCCATTTGCATCTCTCTTAGGAAAGTGGGAGTGTTCTAATTGCTGTGTCTCCTTGTGGCATTCTGTGTTGTCTATTTTTAGATATTCTAGTGGGCATATAATGGTGCCTCATTGTCTTGTGGTTGTAACTCCCTTTTCATTTTTCATTTTTTGTAATTTTTCTGAGTTCCCATACTCTAAATGACCAGCAATGCTGAACTTCTTTTAAAGCAGTGAATGATAGTTTACCTGTCTTTTGTGAAGTAGCCTTTCACACATTTTAAAGAAATTTTGTTTTGATAAAAGAATTTCAAGATGATTTATAATCTCAATACAAGTCCTTTATGATCTGAATATATAACCTTTGCTGGTTACCTATTTTTGGTGATATTTTCTGTAGTCTGTGTTTTATTTACCCTTTTAGGAAAAAATTGTGTGTGTGTGTCCGTGTGTGTGTCCCTGTGCACAAGAGTGTCAGATCCCATGCAGCTGAATTACAGTTACCAGTCACTAGGTGTGGGAGCTAGGAGTTAAAGTCAGGTCCTCTGTAACAGCAGCATGTGTTCTGAACCACTGAGTCATCTCTTTCCAGTGCCCTCTTTTTTGTTTTCTCAGTGGCATGTGTGTAGGGGCTAGAGGTCCATCTTGGGTGGTGTTTCTCATGAGGGTTCTTTCTCCTCCTCCCCTCTTCTCTCCTCTCCTCTCCTGTCCTCTCTTCTCCTCCCCTCCCCTCCCCTCTCCTCCCCTCTCCTCTCCTGTCCTCTCTTCTCTTCCCTTCCTCTCCCCTCCCTTCCTCTCCTCTCCTCTTCTCTCCTCTCCTCTCCTCTCCTGTCCTCTCTCCTCCTCCCCTCTCCTCTCCTCTCCCTTCCCTTTCTCTTCTTCCTCTTCTTCCTCTTCCTCCCTTGCTCTTTCTCCTTATTCTTATTCTAATTCTTCTTAAGATATAGTCTTTTGCTAGGACCATTAAACTAGGGTTGAGATTACAAGATTTTGTTTTGTTTTGCTTTGATTTTTGTTTTTAACCACTCTGAACTGTTCTGTGGATTGATCTCTGATCTTCAAATTCAGGCTTGTGTGGCAAACACTTTACCCACTGAGCCATCTACCCAACTCTCCTAATCTTATCTTTTGATGAGAAAAGGTTTTCAATTTTGATGCTCTTTTATTGGTTTGTGCTATTTTCTGTTCTAAGAATTTATTACTTTACTCTAAAGTCACAAAGATTTTTCTCTCTGTTTTATTTAAGAGCTTTTAATTAAGTTCTTATCTTTGTGAGTACTTTTAGACACTTTAGGTGGTGTGAAAAATAGACAAGATTGATTCCCCACCCCAAAGAAAGTTGCAGGTGTCCCAGCAGAATTTATTAGAAAAAATTGTCTTTCCTATTGGCATTTTTTGTTGAAAACTCAAATTTGAAGGTATAAAAGGAATCTTGAGTAGGAGCAGCTACCAAGGTTATGTAGAGGTAGAAATAATTTACCCAAAACAAACAGGATGCTGCCTTTGCGTACATTTGTTTTAAATAACTAGTTAAAGCAAATCACATAAGAGATAACTGGAATGTATGTATACCTTTGAGAGGAAAATAATACAAGGGATACAATACTGTTTAGGAGCTGCAACAAAACATGCCCTAAACAACATGCTTAAATTGCAAGTTATAAAACATATGCCTAAACAGATTCATGCATTTATTTTATTATTATGCTGAAAATATAATGTAAAAATATAATACTTATTTTTTATAGTAAAGTCTATCTGTACCCTCACATATATACATGCTTATATATTGCCAAGTGCAGAGAATTATAATATTTTAATAGAAGAAAAGCAGAACAATAATAGGCATCAAATTTTCTCCTAGTGGGTAGTCTTAACGTAGTAAATACAACAATGCAACCAAAGTTAATTTATAGACTTAATACAGTACTGGTTTAAGACCCCAATGGGATGACAAATTAATTCTGGTTGGTGGTATAAATCATAAAGAGCAGATAAGATTTTTCTCGAGGGGGAATGCTTTTAAAAATTATTCTTGTTCACAAAATTATTTCAGAGTATTAAAAGAAAGTAAATATATTGTAAGACATTGGACTGGTACCTGAGAGGGAGAGATTGAGCCATGCAGTAGGTGTGTCTGAGATGGTAGACCAGATGTCTAGGGTAAATATAGTTACTGAAGTTGAATATCAAAGGAGCTGTGAATTTTCTGGCTTTGAAAACAGAAAGAGAAGCTTGTGGGTTTCACAAGAGGTTGAAAACCCCAAAGCTACCAGGCAAACATTGTAAGTTACATAAATAGGTGTAAAGACCTTAGGAGATACAGGGTACTTTGAACTCCAAACAGAGTGGTTTTGTGTGGTTCTAGCTCAGATATAGATTATAGGTAGAGAAGTCTTTGATTCTAGGGTTGTTTTTCTTTTCACGTGTATGTGTGTGCTGTGTGTATAAGCATGTTCGTGAGTGGGGACACGTGTGTGTGAGTGTATGCATGTGTGTAGGTGTGTGCATGAGTGTATATGTATACATGGTGGTCTGAGGTTTGTGTTGGGAGTCATCTTCCGTCTTATTCTCAGTTCTCAGTTGAACCCAGAGTTCATTTATATAGTGAGTCATTAGCTTACTTACTTACTTAAGAATCCTGTGTGTCTGTCTTTGAAGGGTGGAAGTATAGGTAGACTAGCATGCCCACCAGCTGTTTATATGGGTTCTGGGATCTGAACTCTGGACTCTGGTCCTCTTACTTCTACAGCAAAGCTTTAACTGTTTTGAGTCATTTCCCCAGCCCATTTTTCAACTGAGGCCAGATACCTGTTGATAGGTTAAAGAAGAGTGAAAGGAACATAGAAGGCCTGCCAATCTTCTGATTTTTATTTTTATTTTAAATGTAGTTTTAGATTTATTTTATGTATATAACTGTTTCATATAAATATATGTCTATGTATCACATGTGTGCGTGGTACCCACAGAAGTCAGGAGAAAGTGTTAGAGCCCCTGAAACTGGAATTATGGATGACTGTGAGCTGCCGTAAGGGTGCCAGGGATTAAATTCAGATCTTCCTCAAGAACAAGTACTGTTAACCTCTGAGCCATCTTTCCAGCTCTGGATTTTTTTAAGTGTTGACATTTGGAGAGGTGGAGGGGTGACTTACCTACTTAGTAGGTCCAAGGCTCAAGTCCATCTCTACCCTGGGAAACAACAAAACAATCAACTATTGACAATTGTTGTGCTGGCCAGGTAAGACACAAGACTGAGGATTTCTCATAAAGGTTCTGTATCTATAATTGCCATTCTTATATTCTTTCTAGGGAAGAGAAGGGTAGAATGCTTGCTGTTCTAGACCAAGTCACGTTCCAAGAGTATATTCTAAGAACTGTCTAAATGCAGGTCCATACAGTCATGGAGACAAAGTGGAAGCAATAGACTAAAACTCAAGAGAAGGAGAATATGTGAAAGCAAGAGTCATTTAACAACAACAAAAAAAATAAATAAATTCAAAATATTGAGCTGGATGGTAATATGATGAATACTTCATTCAGAACCATTTTAATCTCATACCATACAAACTAAATTCCAGATGGATTAAATATTTTGAAATGAATATTATATGTTATTGAAGAGGAGATAATTTGTACGTTGTTGAAGCAATAAAGAAATTAAGTCATACCAAGGTTGGCATGTTCAATTATGAAAATTTTGAATCTCTAATAAAAGTAAAATGAAAAGAGCATTTTCAATTTTTCTGGGATGAGTTGAATTGTTCATGCAATTGAGGGTATCTTTACAGGTAGATCCAATGGAGAGGTAATTGAGGAAGGGTTTGCACTATAGGAAGTAGCGACAGTAACTTTTTGCTCAAAGAGCCTTGTTGATAGTATGGACAGGCAGTGGTGTTTTGGATGAATAAATGTAATAGTGATATTGAACCCTAGCACAGTACCTGGAATTGTAAATGTTAACTGCTATTTGTGGTCTTCATTATCGTCATCATCTTTTGAAGGAGGTTTGGGAGTTGTTGGTGTTTCTGTCTTTGATCCAGATGGGAAGGCTTTTAGCCCATGTGTATATTGCTTACAGAGCTCTTTTCCATATCCTGCCCCATTGATTCTCACTCTAGCCCTGGGAGGTATTTAAATTTTTCCCAGTGAATGCTTTCAGGATTTACTCTTCCATAGTTAGAGAGTCACAGTTTGGTCTTCTCAACATCTGTAATTGCTCTCCCTATAATCAACTCAACTGGGTTGAAACCCCCGATTCTGGCAGCAAGCCTGTCTTCCGAGTGTGCACATGTTTTGCTTTGTTTCCTTGTTGCATCTATTCTTCAGCCTCTAATCTTTTGCTCCTATATTGTCTCCTAAATGAGCTTTGGCCCTCTCTCATCCTTACTATTTAGCTTTTTTTCTTGTAATATTTTTCATAGTATTGCAACAATATCTAGTGCCCCATTATTCTGTCTTTGGTACAAATGGATAGAAAGCTGTGATGGGCAAGAGAGTCAAGGGATATCTCTCCAAAGGAACTGAAAGTCAATATGCACACAGAGGCTTGTGAAAGACGTTGAACACCATTAGCCATCAGTGAAATGCAAAGCTGAACCAGAGAGTTACTCCTTTCTCTTCCACTAGAACAGTGATAATTTAAAATTATTCAATTATATGCATAGACCACAATTTGGTTATCCATTCATCAGTTGATACACAGTTTTAAATACACATAAGGATTTAGAGAAATTGGAGACACATGTATTACAATAGGAGTTTAAAATGGAATAGCTGCCTTGGTAAACCTGGACTATTTCTCAAAATGTCAAACTCTATGACCTAATAAGTCTACTTTTTGGAACCTATCTAAAAGAAATGAAGGCATTTGTACACACAGAGACATACATAAGAATATTGATAGAAATATAATTGATAATAGCTCTCAAAGAAAAAATGATACAGATTTGCATCAACTGATATATGGATAACAAAATTGTGGTGGAGCCATACAATGGAATATTATGCATAATCGGAATGAACTATTGAAACATACACTAGCATGATGAGCTTTGCTAAGTAGGGGTAGGCAATACAGAGAACTGAGCAATGGTGGTTAGTACATATGGAAGTTCTTTGGGGATGAAAATACTTCAGAATTAGATTTTTGTGATAAACAATTCAGTAATATATACTTAAAAACATTGACCTGGCTGAACACAGGGATACATGTCGTAGCCCATGTGGTAGGGAATATAGGGAGGCCACTGGGCTTCCCCACAGTCACAGTCCCTACCTATAGTCACAACAGGCTATAGGTAAGAAAGGTGAAAAGGTTTAGGTAAAAAGAGGATCCCTTGAGCCAAGGAATTTGAGACCAGCCAGGACAGCTTAGTGAGACCCTTAGTGAGTGTTAAAGGAAACAAAACAGTTTGCACAGGTTAACTTTGTGGCATTTTAATTATGTTATCAGTAAAGTTTTTACACTCAGGAAAACAAAACCCTTTGGCATTGTTGCATGACATAATAGTGTTTTTTGTTGTGATTGTTTGAAAAGTTGAATCTTTCCTTCTGACCGTGGTATTGACAGTGAATTTGGCTTTGGTAGTATTCTAGTTTCCTTTGTTAAAGAGTAAAATTATTTCTGATAGCTCTCATGAAATGTTTTTATAAAGTATTTATTTTCTTATCTCTATTTTCTTATCTTATACAAGAGACAGTCAGTGGGTCTTGCATTTATTCTAACTCATCCTCTCCCTCTTGCTTAGATTTATTTTATTTCACGTGTGCAGGTGTGCCTGTATAGCTGATGGAGTCAGAAGAGGTCATTAGAGCCCTTGGAATTAGAGTTAAGGGTGGTTGTAAGCCACCTTGTGGGTGCTTCAAACTGCTCCTGGGTTCTCCAGCATATTTTTTTCTCCTTTTGGTACCCTGTAAGTAAGAAACAGACACTGTAGCTCCATAGAATTGATCGTGTCTTGGGCTTCTCCATTTGCATGCCTTTGTTGGTAACTAACATATCAAGGGCACCAAACCGGGCCTTTCTAAAGGTGGGCATAGTCTATCCTCTGTGCTCTTTGTCTTTCTCCTCCGGGCCTTTCTAAAGGTGGGCATAGTCTATCCTCTGTGCTCTTCGTCTTCCTGAGTACAGTGTCCCTTTTGTCTGTGATTTCTGAGACAGTCTTGCTGTGTAACTCAAACCATTTCGGGGCTTACATTCTCCAGTCTTTACCCTCATGAGTGCTAGGATTATTAGCATTGACTGCAGTGCTCAAGTTTTTTAGTTTGGTTTTGTTTTGTTTTTAATAGAACAGGATTACAAATTGTAGTGGCCCAGCCATCCTGCTCAGACTGGGATGTTCTATCACATGCATCATCACGGTGTCTTTCTTGCTCCTAAGGATGAATGAAATCCATTCTCAGCCTAAGCTTAGCTGCCATTTCTTGGTACAGATCCCTCAGCCTCCTTCCCACCTGTTAGTCGCCTGTTGTTCACTTTCCAGCTTTAGGAGGAACTCCAGCTGTCCTGCCTCTGATACCTTTAAGGCCCAGGATCGAGTTGTAGCACCCTGCTTAGCCTCTGCAGCCTTCACTGCTGCAGTCCACATCAACTGTGCTAAGCTTTCCGTGTTCTCATCTCTGTGGTCTTCCTACCCTGCTTTGACACCCCTCCCTTCACACCTGAATGACTCTTGCTCAGTTTTTAGTTGCTTTAGTTATCTACTCTCTAGGTCCCTCCCCCGACACTTAAGAGACCCATTTGATTCTTCCTGTGCTGGCCGCTTGGCCCAGGTGAGACATGTACATTGCTTATAGCTCCGTTGTCTCTGTGCCACGAAGGTAGGGAAGGGAGACTGTGTACTTACTCTTTTGTTGTTGGTTTGGTTTGGTTCCTGAAATAGGACCTTACCATGAAGCCATGGCTGACTTTGAATTCTGTAGATTGCCTAGGCTATACTTGAACTTCAGACTTTCTGGCCCAGCCTCCCAACTACTGGGATTAGAAGCATGAGCCACATGCCTGCCTGGCTAGTATGGGCATATTTATAATTATGCTGTTTACTTAACTCTGTGTCTGGCAGAGAGCATGTTTAAAATTTTTATATTGAATAACAGTATTTTTACCTTAAATATCCTACTTCCCCTACTTCCTTTCCACTTCATCTTTACCTGGCAAAATGTACACAAGTACCATCTTTTTAGTGATTCCATAAATGCTTATGGATTCCTTTTTTAGTCCAGGCATTATTTAGGTACTGAGGATATAGAAATGGATTAAATAGTCAACCAACTCTGCTCTCCCTAGAGTTGATTTCTAGTGGTGGAGATAGATAATAAATGGAAGTGTTGAAGAGCAAATAAAGCGCTATCCCCCCCCCCCATCTGTGTGTGTGTGTGTATGTGTGTGTATGTGTTGAGGGGCAGCTTTTCACAACCTAGTTTAGGGTGACCTCAGATTAGCACTTTCCAGTCTCAGCCCCTGTGTCTCCTGATGCTGGCCCTAGTCTGTTCATGACAGCAGTGTATGATCATCTGGTCACCACTTAAAGCTCCCTCTTCTTAATGCTGCCACAATGACAAATCTCAAGGGGTGTTTTATTTGTTTTGTTTTTTAGTGTTTTTTGCTTGAGCGGGTATTGAACTTCTAAATACATGCTAAGCAAGTGCTATAGCGTGGAGCTACATCTCCACCCTTGGACATGGAATCTTGAGAGACAGATATTGAAACTATAGAAGTACACGTGCGTAGGGCCAGAGTGGGACTTTAAAACCATCCTACAACCTCCTAGATCACTATGTACATTTAGTCACCGTGCCTAGCCAATCTCTCTTAATTCTGTTGTTCTAGAATGTTGGGGGCCAAGCATGTTTTAGTTAATGATGTGTTGCTGTAGTTAGCTAGGATAATTAGCTTAGTTTGGGTATGCTCTTTCCATAGTTCTGTAGACTAAATAAGGTGGCCCTCCTTGGGACACTTGGTTCCTGGCCTGGTGTGATGCCTGGACTTGCCTTGCTGCAGTTTTTCTTCCCCCTACATGGAAGTAAGAGGTCTCTTTGGGCAGAATTCTTCCAAGGGTAGATTGGAGAACAGATCCTCAAGCTCTCTGCAGCCTACATTTAGCATCAGCAGAAGGCCTGCATCGCTGTTATTTAGCATCAGCAGAAGGGTCTGCATCGCTGTTACTTAGCAGTAGCAGAAGGGTTTGCATCGCTGTTACTTAGCAGTAGCAGAAGGGTCTGCATCGCTGTTACTTAGCAGTAGCAGAAGGCCTGCATCGCTGTTACTTAGCATCAGCAGAAGGCCTGCATCGCTGTTACTTAGCAGTAGCAGAAGGCCTGCATCGCTGTTACTTAGCAGTAGCAGAAGGCCTGCATCGCTGCTGTGTATTTCCTTTTGGTGCTCACTAAGGGCAACATATCCATAGAAAGGGGCTGTGCATTATAAACTGATTCCAGGTAATAATTGGACAAATGATCAGACTCCATTCTTATTCCCCTCTGGGGAAGACATGTGTCGGGACTTTACTAAAGTGGAAGCATCCGAGGGGCTTTGCTGCTAGCTTCTCAGCTTTAGTGCCGCAGTGCTTGATTAGAGAGGAGAGAAGCCAAATCTGGCAGGAGGCGGCCAGCAGACCTGGTATCTGTTTGCCACCTCTTGCTCCAAAAAAGCCTTACCGCAGAGTTGCCATGGCAGCAGGAGGCAATTTAATGGCAAGGGCTCATCTCTGGATCCACACTGCTGTGCCTCAGCCTTTCCCTCTGGCCTTCAATTTGATCGGCTGGTTACACTAGGGCCTTACTGTGAGGTGTCCTTGTAACTACACATTGCCTTATGGAGCAAAGTGTGAGATCCCCTGAATTCTCAGGACAGGCACCTCTTTATCCCCGCTTCTCCTTGGCACATATCTCTTTGAAGTTCCACCCCAGAGTCAGCCCTATTCTATCATTTGCAGTTCCTTAAATATGCTCTTTCATGCTTCTGCGCTTTTAAGCATGCGGTTTCCTCTGCCCGGAGTGCTCCCTTCCCCATCTGTCTGGAAAATTCCTACTCAGTTTCAAAATGCAGCTTAAATTCCTCCTACCCCTCCCTCATGCTTTCTCTCACCCTTTTTCCTCCTTGCGGATCTGCACAGCTCTACAGCCATTTCAACCTCATCCCACGTCACGTGGGCTTGAAATGACTGGTTGTACTCCTGCCTCTTTTTCTGTAGTCTGTAAGTTATTTGCATTCAAAATTTGTGTTTTGTGGATTTTTGCATTGAAAGGGCCTTTCCTGGGAGTAAATATGTAGCAGCGTTTATGGAATGATGGGATGCTCTTTTGTGAATTAAGTCCTATTTACTGCTTCTCCTCTGGGTGCTGTTCCCTGCAAAGGTGAGCTCTGCATTGTGCGGAGGCGGAGTTCCTGCTGCTGTGGACCTGATCAGCCAGCCAGCCATAACCCCTTCACTGACTCTGATGGGCCAGCCAGCCATCACCCCGCCACTGACTGATGGGCCAGCCAGCCATCACCCCGTCACTGACTCTGTCCTGTTTTTCTGGTTGGGATCAGAGAGAATAACACTTGTAGGTCAGACTTTAAGTCTATGGGATTTCCAGTTGTCACCTACCATCTGGATCCTTCCGTTGGCTGTTGAATTGCAGTGTTCTGAGGACACAGCCTCTGAGGCTGTGTGAAATACAGCAACTCCTTGGTAAATCTCATTTTCTCTGCCTTCTCCTCTTGGTGAGGACAGTAAAAGCCAGATAGAGGTTTAAGCTACCTTTAAACGTGCAGCACCATCTAATTGGGTTCATCTTCTCACTCCAAGCAGAGCTTTTCAAGTTACTCCTTTCCTGAGGCTCTCCTCCTCTTCCTGACCTTCTGTGACTTATGGCTTGCCCCTTCACTGTCACCCGTTCTCATGGTTGGTGCATATGTCCTCCTGTTTACAGTGCAGACACACTTCTTTTCATCTGTATTCTTTCCTTCCTTTCCTCCTGGACAGAATTTGGTGTGTTTTCCGGACTTTCAAGTTAGAGTAGATTTGCTTCATATCTTCCTCAGATA
>NW_022196900.1:14321236-14359566 GCF_008632895.1 Mastomys coucha
AACAGCCTGAGTACTCTGTGGTTTGTCTCCTGTCCCCATTGCCCTTGTTTGCTTTGAGCCTGGCCTTTAACAGCTGAGCCATCTCTCCAGCCCCATCACACTTTTAAGTTCAGAGCTCACCTGGGTGTTTGGCAATTCCCTTTGCCAATGTCTTTTCTGAGCCACCCACCCGAGCATGCCGTGTGCATACCGTGTGTGCCAGTGCCTGCAGGTGCCCAGGCTGTTCAGTTTCTGAAGTATGCTTCTCATTGTTTTTCGCCTTTCCCCCATTCTCACGGGTGGTATTTTATTCATTCTAGGTACTATGACGGATGTGAAACTTAAACAAAGCTGTTTCTAAGTTATTAATAGATTTGAGCTTCTACAACATTCCTGTACCTCATCCTTATTCCTGACACAGCCTGGTGACAGTGGAAGTAGGATGGGCTTTGAGACAGATAGATAGTATTTTGTTACTTCTTATCCCTTGTCTCTGAAAAAATACTCTTTTTTTAGCTGTCGGTTAACTGCAGATGAGTTCCCCTTATCTTCATGGAAAGCATTCCAACATGCAGTGCAGTTCTTTGGAGCTGTGGATTGTACCTTTTTTTTGTATTTTATTGTACTATTTTGCATACCTTTTTTTTCTCCTATGAGTACATACCTAGAAGAAAGTTTAATTAACAAATCAGATACAGTAAGAAACTGATACTAACCAACCATGAGAGTAGTCATACCAATAACTATAATAAAAATGATCCAATGTATATATTGTCTATTTATGAAGATTTCCATTTGCTATTCCCTGACTTTGTGGCTGTTCCCTAGCCACAGGTAGCTGAATCCACATGAACTAAAACTGTTAAAGGGAAACTGGGAAACTACTGGAGGCCCACCCGCTGATGCTAGCCTAATTTGTAAATAGAGTTGATAGCGTCTTTCACTGTCAAAGGGAGAGCAAGCCTTCCATCATTCCAAAAGACATTAGCATTGTTAGAACCTAGGGCCTGTAAGGAGCTCTTCATAGTGTGTATGTGTGAATTGGATCTAATATGTTCTTAGGTTGGAACTAGGGTATGTGTGCATGCTAAGCATGTGTCATTAGCATACATTTCTGAAAATGCTATTTAAAATTGTATTTTGGTTATTTGATAGGTCTTCAGAAACCACGCTCTTATGCTATAATCAGCACTATTGGTTTGATAGTGCTAAAGATACATTGTAGGATTCTACTCACCTTCTTAACCCATTTCTGGTTTTTGCCTCACCTGCTCTGAGGGCTGCTTATCTTACCGAGCCTCTTGACCTAATGGTATCTACGAAGATTTTTCTCCCAAATGAAAAGTAAATCTTAGTATTGTAGTCTTATTTTGTGGCTTTCCCAGGCCAAGTTGAGTGGAGTGGCTAACTATCAAATGCAGGCTTTGTAAAAGTCAGGTGTTTTCTGTGTGAAACCAATAAGAACTATCATGTACATGCTGTCTGTTACGTGTGTACCAGCAGTGACCTTAAAGAAGACTAAAGAGTAAATGGTATATAATGCTTAAAATACGGAAACTGAGGCGAACAAGGAAAGATGTTTTTCTTAAGTTAGGCCAAAGAAGTGTTGTAGGGAGGCCTAGAAGCTGAGGGGAGTGCATACCTGTGATCTCAGCTACCTGAGAGGCCACAGCAGGTTAAAAACAAAAACAAAAAACAAAAAAAAACAACTCCCCAAAACAAAACAAAACAAACCCCAAAAAACAGAACACAGGTTCAGGTTGGTATAACTAAGGCACAATACAAGATTGCTATCTACTCACATGTACAAACTACTACAGTGTTTCAGAGGATAAGCTAGGACTGTAAAAATACAGCTAGGGCAGTTTTAGCATTGGGAGACACAGAAGCAGGACAACAGACAAGCTAGCTATTCTCAGGAGGTCCTCATTCTTAGAGCCTCATCCCAGCTGGGAGGCCTGGCAGCCTCTGCCTTCCTTCACTTGTCTCTAAGTCTGATTCCTCCTGTCACGCCATTTCTCCAGATACTTCTTAGGGCATCGTTGATCATTAAGAACTGTGTATTGAGTGACTCCTCAACCCACATTCCACTGCCTTCACAGAAATGCACCACACTATTGTGTGGAACTAATATGGGCATAGAGTTTTCTAGAGTGTCTGGCACATGAGCATTCAGTAAACACTGGCTATATTCATTACTGATATCATAGATGCTACTTTCTATTGCCTGTGCTGGCACTGCTAGTTGATACACCCTCCTGCAGACCCTGAACGTTCCTTGCCCAGAATCTGGCTTTGTGCAGTCCATTGTCTGTGGTCCTAGGAACAGACACGCTGAGTCACATGCATGGGACAGATGGAGGGAGAATTAGTGAGAAGTTGCTTGTTCCAGCCAAGGGTTCCCAGAACTCGTTCTCTTTGTGCCTGCCTGTACTAACTACCTCCTTGTTTTCAGCCATGAGCCCTGCTTCCAAACCACATCTGGCTTCTTTGTGTTCCTTTTATCTTTTTGGAACACTAGTGATTTTAGAGTCTCTAAGAGCTTGTAGATTTGTAGTGCAGCTTGCGCTTCTCCTTCCTGCTGAGCCCCTGGATGGTCTTCTGGCTGCACGTCTGTGTAGTGTTCTTGCTCCATCTGTGAGGGCCTGTCTGGTACCTTCTGCACTGTTTCCCCCACTCTGCTATTCTCACATAGTGCCTCCTTCACCTGTGCATTGACTTTATTCTTTTGCTTTTTAGATCTCGTGCCTAGTCCTGTTTCTTCATTAGATTATAGCCAAAGGCTGAGGAAAGTAATGATCTCATTCTTCTGCTTAGTTGTATGTGGAGTGTAGGTTTAGGTGGTTTGTGGGAAAGGACATTGACATTGTAAAATTTGCCATGGACTCAGGAAAAAATGTACCAGGGCTGTGGTTAAAGAACTTTGTGCCAAATAAGACATTTCTCCCTGTGCTCCCTCCATGGTGTGAAGCACTAGTCTCTGTCTTGTTAGAGGATGTGTGGGCATCAATTTTCTCTTGGACAGGTTATAATACATACCAGCGGTCTTTATCTTTTCTTTGATTCTGTTTGTTAAATGCTGTGATTTCCACCTAAGCTTTGCCTTTAAAAAATATTACTGTATGAAAATACCTAGGATATAATTTAGAATTTATGAATTATTTTTATATATCTGCCATGAGATTTTCAAAATACATAGGAGATAGACTGTGGATATTCCAATTAAAATGTAACCTGTGTTATTTTTAGAAAGCGAGAACCCTGAAAAGGAAGCACATTTTAGAGGGCTGTGATGTTGCTGTATATTTTTGTAGTTTTCATTCAAATTTCCATTCATATCAGTGTATGTTCATTAATATACTTATTTCCATTTTGATAATAATAGCCATTAACCAAAGTTTTGTGGTTTCCATGGCAACTGTAATGCATGTTAAATCACAACATTGGGATATTCTAATAGTATTTGGTACAAGTTTAACAAAGCAAGAAAATGTTGATTTCTGATGATAAAACCTGCACATTATAAAGTGTAAATATTAGAAAAAGAAATTGTGAAAACTATTAATTCTTTCAATTTCTCCATTCTCTTTTGTAAGCATTTTAAATCATTGTTTTCAAACCTTTCACTGATGGTTCTATTTGAGGAATGGCGATTGTGTGATTCAGTGGAGTCTGTCCTTTGTTTTGGGGCTTGGTTGAGTATGCAGTGAACCCATATGTATTTTGCAAAATAATATCTTGATTCTTTTTTCCATGCTTTAGGTATGTGTTCTTTTTGGACCCATGCAATCTGGACTTGATAAACAGGAGGATCAAGTCTATAGCACTGTGTGTAGCGGCGTGTCCCCGACAGGAGCTGAGAACCTTGAGTGACGTCCAGAAGTTTGCAGAGATCAATGGTGAGATTTTACACTGTCCAAATTGATTGCCTGGGCTCCTCTGCTCACAGTTAAATGCTATATGTTTTCATTTCGGTATCCACTTGTCCTCCAACTAAATATGTTGTAAAACAACCTTAAAGAGAACAAAGAAGTGATTTTAGATTTCCTAGTTTAAAATACGATCACCAACTCAGGAGATTATTAAATTTGTAGAATTGCTGGGTACAATGCTGTGACTGTAATTCCAGCTACCCAGGAGACTGAGGCAGAAAGATTGCTCAGTCTAAGTGTAGGCTCATTTAGACAACATAGCAAGACCTCTTGTCTTAAAAAACAAAGCAGAGAGAGATTATTTCACACCTTTGTTGAAAAGAAAGAAAAACAGAATTTCCCCAGGGTGGGGTGATTCACAGGGAAATTCAGAGTAGGTCCTTGTGATGTGCAAATGTGTATATTTTAACTAAGCACTGTAGGTGCTTTCAATACAACCTATTGGATATTTTTGGTTTTATTGTTTTGAGATAGAATCTTTCCTGAGCTGGTTGCATGAACTGATGATCCTCTTGCCTTAGCCTCTAGAGCCGAGTATGTGCTGAAATTACAGGTGAAATCTAAGCTTGCTGGTGACCAGGTGTGCTATAGAATAACTTAGAATTATTAGTATACTCTATGTAAAGTTCAGTTTTCCCCTTTATTTCAAGTTTTGTTTAAATCTTATGATCTCTCTTCTTTCCCTTCCCCTGTTAGTCTGTTTAATCTGCAGTTAACAGTGTAATATATGCATAAGTAAAGTGAATGGTGAAAGTTACAGGAAATGAATGTAAAGAACTATAATCAAATTTCTGCCATCAGTTCTTTTTCAGTGTGCTGGTGTACATATAATTTTATGTTCTGCTCTTAAATTTAACGTTGCATCATGACCTTTTCTCAGAATAGTTTTCAGGATCTTTGAGGTTAAAAGACTAGGATTAGCAATGAATATCAACAGATCCAGTTTGCTGAAAATCAGTTCTGCTCTTTGGAAATTCTTATTTCCAGGCACTGTCCTCAGTTCTACATGGTTTACTGCAGTTCTCTTTAGAGCATTTTTAAAATTACTCTTTGTAGAATACTGCATGCTAATGTCCCTTCTGGCCCATGTTTTGAACTTCCCTGAGGTTCCATGTTTGTGTTTTGTGTAAAGGGCTTCTTATGCCTTCCTGCTTACCTAAATCCAAGGCTGGTGCTAGGTCCTTTAAACAACTTGTCGACTCAGATATTTACCCCATGTAACATGTAGCTGACTAAAACAGGCCTGGAGCCATAACCAGGCCTATCCCAGCCTGGCATCAGATCTTTCCAGACAGGATGCTGGTCCTCTGAAGGGAAGAAGATGGGTGATGTTCCTGACCTACCACCTCATGCCCTTAATATAGAGAATGTAAAAGGCAGGGACTACTAAAGATCTGGATTTCTTTTCGGACTCTGTCACTGGCTCCGTAAGAAGAAATAGAAGAGCTTTCTGAGCCCAGGTGTCTGCATCCAAATAAATGTGAGGGTGTGTGAAGAATGCTGAATACATGATGGGCACTGAAGAGCTCAGCTTCTGTGCCCGTGTGTGACCCCTATCTTTGCTTTGCTAAGCACAGTGCCACAGTTGTCAGCTCTGTAACTTATTATACCCTGTTTTAGGTATGGGGTATGGTTCCTTAGACATGCGTACCGAGTAGTAAATTATTTAGATTCAACTCTTGATTCTTCAACCTAGTAACCTTGAGACTCTAAACCAGTTGTTTGACCTCTCCAAGCCTCAGCCCCACGACTGTCATATAGGACAGTGTCTGTACCTACCTCATTAGGATTCTTGTGACAAATCAATACAAGAAAAATATTTAAAACCTTAGCTGGTAAAAATGTTGCTGACAGTTGGTGTTAGCTGCCACCTGTCCCATTATCCTTCTGTCAGTGGAATGTTAGACTCTCTCCACATCCAGTCTCCCATCGGTTCCTTAGATATTACTTCTATAAACAGTTTTCACGGAGTTTTCAGCCAGCACTGACCCATTGCTCAGAACTCATCAGTGGTAAAAGATGAAGAAGACTGTATGTTTTATATGACACTCAGAGCTATGGTCTAATCTTAAACTATCTTCCAATGTGTCCTCCCAAACATACTGGATGTGAGTTTTGGTGCCTTGAACCTGAGGTGTCTCCAGGAGTACCAAGTGAAGGTTAATTCCTTTGTCTTCTATGTGACCAGCTCATGTGATTTCTTGAAGCGAAATGATATGTGTCTTGCTCTAACAGGCTTCGTTTCTAAGCCAGTATCCTTACAAGTGAATGGGATACTGACTGTGGTTTATTCATATCTTCCTTAAGACTTTGCCAGTGGAGTTGGTAGCTTTGCATTCCAGAAGTATTAATTAATAAATGTTTTAGCAAGTGGCAAGCATCCCTGGGCTTTGGAGCCAGTTGGTATAAAGATTAATAAAGAACTTGGGCATGTTGATGTATGCCTATATTCCCAACCCTTGAGAGGGGAGGGCAAGGATGATGAATTCCAGGGTAGGGCGGACTATGTGGTGAGCTCCTGACTCCTAATACGTAACATCAATAATAGTGAGAACATCCACACAGTAGAGGATGGGTACAACAGGAACTTTAGTTGGCAAGCATCAAAACTTTATTAAAATTCTAAGAGAGGAAAATTTGGGTATACTTAGCCATACTTGCTTTAATAGCAATCCCTGAATTAGAATTCCTGGACTTCTCTAAAGAGCTTATATTGTCCTTCAGATTGGTAACACAAAACTGGATCTGATGAGCTGTAACTCATTGTTACCATCATCACCGAAATAGTTCTCTCTCCTGTCTTGCGTTAGTACCCCCTCTTTGGTCTAGTGTAATTTATATTCTTGCTGGTGTCTGCACACAGTTGAATCTCTGTTAGGAAGTAAAGGCCCTTGGAGCTCACATTTACACACCTCAGTATTATGTTCAGAGAGAAGCCTTCTGTAAAAGATGATTCAGGGATACATGAAATTTTTTTTCTGATCTCTAGGAGAGAATAATTAAAGCCCATGAAAAAGCTTAGTTGAAACTGTTAGAACAAAATGTAGGCAAAGGTATCAGGGATTGGATTTCACAATGCTTTCTTGAACCACATTGTACCAGAAGCATAAGAAGCAAAAGAAGAAAGTAGAACTGTATTATGTGTTTTATACAACCAGGCCTGGTGACGTGTGTGTGTGTGTGTGTGTGTGCGCGTCTGTATCCCAGCACTTAGATGCTGAGGACAGAGGATGGACATAGTTTAGCATGGGCTACATGGCAAAATCTTGTCAAAAAAGAAAAAGAATCAACAAATCTCAAACTTTTATTCAAGAAGGCACAAAAATCAACAGAGTTGAAGCAGAAAGTATTTGCAAGTCTTCTGTCTGCTTAGTGCTTCCTATCCAGATCACACCACAGCCAGCTTAGCTTGAGAGTCAGGCTTCAGTCAGCACTTCTCTATGGCCCAGAAATCCTGTATGTCTTATCTGGCACTCAGATTTATAGTCTAGTCTTGGACTGCCTTTTAATACGTCCTCTTAAATATACTGGATATGAGTGTTTGTGCCTTTAAGATCCACCATTAAAAAGAAGATCACAGTATTGATGGACTTACAGAAAAATCAGCTGTTGGCCCTGCGGATGGGGATGCAATATAGTGTGGCTGCTGTGGAAACACAGGGTTCCTTTAAATCAGCAGTACCCCTTCTGTGTATCCACTTGGAAGAATTGAAAACAGGATCAGAAGAAACGATTGCACAGCCATGGTCTGTATGTTATTCAGCAGTCAGGAGGCAGAAACAACTGGAATGTCCATGGACAGGTTAACATATTAAGAAAAATTTTAAGCTGAGCGTGGTGTCTCATGGCTCAAAAAAACAAATGAAGAAAGAGATGTGCTAATATGCAGTTGATGAAACTCTTGCTTGAAGAAAGAAGTAAATCACTCACAGGCTACAGTTGTTCATGGCTGGACTGAAGATGTCACGCTAAGAGAAATAAGCCCTCCTCAGGACAAACACTTGGAAAATCCACATACTTGAAATCCCTAGGGTAGGCAAATTCATCAAGGTAGGAACGTAGACTGGTTGGTGGTAGGGCTGGAAAGGGGATAAAATTGGAGGCGGGGAGGTGTTATTGTTTAATGTGCAAAGAGTTACAGTTTTTCAAGAGGAAGGTGTAGGAATGGATGGCGGTGCTGCTTGTAAATACTGTGATTACACTGAACATCACTAGATGGGTAGCCACAGAGAGCATTCTGACTCACATTATGTATATTTTATTGTAATTTTAAAAAATATTCTTGAAAGAAGAAGATATTGTATTAGTTTCTTTTAGGATGCTAATTCTATGCCTTATTTAAAATTCAAGCTAAGCTTGTATGTTTCTTACCAGGATGAAAAGATAAATTCTTTTCAAAGAATTTTCAAGCTCATGTGACATTTGAAGCTACTTTCTAGCACTTAAAATCACCCATTCACATGAACTTTTATTATCTTTAGACATTATTTAAAATCTTTGTAAGAGGAAACTCTTTGATCCTGTATCAGTGTTTATAAGAAACACAATCATTAGGTAAAGTGGTGTCTCAAATCTTTGTTTCCTCTGGGCAAGAAGAGGGGTTGTCTCCTTGGGTATTTGCGGGAAACATTTGTTGACTATGCTTGACTAGGGTGGAGAGGTTAGAAGACATGTCTGGAAAGAAATTTTTGTGTGGAGGTTCTGCTGTATTGTGAAGATCTTTAAAAGCCAGCAGAAACATCTAGAACCCTGTAAAGTATACTCTCTGATATGTGAATTAGATAATAAATGTGTAAATGTAATTTTCTTGTGGTCCATAATTCATATATGACATGACTCTCACAAATATATAATGCTAGGTAAGAGTAAAGTTTAAAAACAGCCTTTAAAAAAATTGCAGTTACCAAAACCAGTAAGGACTCCATATTAAACCTTTGTGTTTGTTATCGTGTCCTGGCAGTCCTGTGCGAGTTTCCCGGGGCCAGAATCGTGTTGTGTTTATCTCTGAATACCCAGGCCTCAGTGCATGTACCCACACTGTAGATACCCTCAATGTTTTCCCAAAGAGTGTGGAGCAGATTTTCCTACCTGTCTCTATTGCCCTTAATAACCTTTCATCCTCTACATCCTTTATCCTTGGTTCCACACCCATGTGTGTTGCCACCAGCAGGTAGATTGTTTAGCTCCAGTCTAACCAAAAGTGCTAGGGAATCTATTTTTTTTAAAATTCACCTCTAAATAATTCATTTCATTCATTTATCTCTCGTCTGCATCCCCTTCAGGTGATTATCTGTCCCCTTTCTTCTCTTAATCCCTCTTGTTCCTTCTCTTTGCCAACCTTATGCCCTGTAGAGAAAACTGAATCTGTCTGGTGAGAGCTCCCTCCTGAGCTCTTATTTCAGCAGGGTGTGTGGGATCTGTCCTGCCCCCGCTCTTTTTCTAGCGTCCTTATTAGGATTTTTGAATGTACAAATACCATGTATGTCATAGCAGGAATGAACTGCCCTCCTTCTGATGCTAGCTTGGGTTTTCTGTGAGGTTTTTGGCTGAAGCCAAGCAAAGCATGACAAGTGACAGAGATGCCAGTAGATGCTATGGAATTCTCCCCTTCCCTCTTCACCAGGCCAACCTGCCTTCTCTAGCCCCATTGTTCAGTTGGAGCAGCTGAGTCCTAGTGACTAAAACCATGAGCTTTGCTTCAGCATTGCCTTTACCACCGATCCCTTCTCATTGCTCTGTGCTGTCCCTGATGTATCTATGCACTTGTACATTGTTTTCCAGCTCAGTTCTAACAAGCAGTTTTTAGACGTGAACATCTTTTCTGTAAGTGACACCTGGACCATGCGTCCTGCATTCTCAGTTGTTGGGAATATTTCACATGCAACATTTATTATCATTCTTATTACTCTGCTTTATGATATGTCATATATGTATATGTATATTGTGTTTACGTAAACACATATATATGTGTGTATATATGTATGTTTGTATGAATGTGTATATATAGTCTTGCCTAACATAGCGAACTATGGCTTGATTCTTTAGAAAGGTAAAGTAAGTGTATAGTTGATAATAAAATGTAAACTAAGTCCTTCACACCAAGTATGCACCAGAGATACATATGCTAGTCCCACACTGAAGAAGCTTGCCGTCCGTCGGGTCAGACTTCTTGTCCTCACAAGAGCTAGAAGTCTTGGGTGTGGATATTAAAACTTCCCTTAGCAGCTGAGAGATGGTGGCACATGCCTTTTTTCCTTGTTTACATCTCAATTATAGTCTATAAAAAAGTACTACTAATGCTTCTTTGATTACAATATAGTTCATATAACTCTGAGGATGTAATAATGACCTGCTGTTTGGATCATAGACACATTTTGAGTACAGCAGTGTTGAGTGACGCTTTCAGAATGATTATTGTTTGCTATTAAAACTTTAACAAATTATATGACATTTAGATAAAATTCACTGCTCGTGAATACTAATAAGCCTTTGATTGTCGTTGGCTGTTAAGTTTACAGTCAATATTATATCAGTATGCCTTCCCCTTCATTCAGTAACAGCATAATTTAAAGCATACAATTAGTATAGACTTTTGTTTTTACATAGTGACACAGAAGGCTGGACTTGATAATGTGTATACGTGAACACAGCGATCTAGTCTAGCAAATGATTTAATTGCTTTCAAGATGAGGATACTTGACTTTTTTAGAAGGAAAGTGTATAGTTGATAATAAAATGTAAACTAAGTCCTTCAGACCAAGTATGCACCAGAGATACATATGCTAGTCCCACACTGAAGAAGCTTGCCGTCCGTCGGGTCAGACTTCTTGTCCTCACAAGACCTAGGAGTCTTGGATGTGGATATTAAAATTTCTCTTAGCAGCTGGGAGGTGATGGCACATGTCTTTGATCCCAGTCCTAGTAGGCAGAGGCAGGTGGATCTCTGTGAGTTTGAGGCCAACCTGGTCTATGGAGAGTGTTTCAGGACAGCTAAGGCTATACAGAAAAACCCCTGTCTCAGAAAAGAAACAAACAAACAAAGTGGTGATATTTTTAGGGGGTTGGAGAGATAGCTCAGTGATTAAGAGCACTGGCTGCTCTTCCAGAAGACCTGAATTCAATTCCCAGCACCCACATAACAGCTCACAACTCTCTGTAACTCCTGTTCCAGGAATCCAACACCCTCGTACAGGTATACATGCAGGCAGAACACCATTGTACATAAAATAAAAATAAGTAGATTAAGAAACCATTCACTCAGCGAATATTTACCGAGCACCTACCATGCTGACAAGGTATGCTTCTTTGTATGCTTTCTATGCTTCTTGGGAATTGTAAATATGTCCACACGTTTCAGGACTTAGCAGAGATTGAAACTGGAAAAGTGATTTTTATTTTGCCAGATTATAAATGCACAATATTTTCCAAATTACAAAAATGGAAGTTAAATCCATTAGATGTCACAAGGCAATAGAATTTGATTTTAGTAGTGAAAACATGCCCACATTTGAGATTTTTTTTCATATTTTAATGCTTATAAAGATTGCTGTAAACGAAAAATACAGTCTCGGTTTCCAGTAATTCAGGTTTTTGTTGCCTGTACTATAGTGGTGCTGCCTGACAATGGTTAGCAGTGTTTGGACACATTCTGGTTGTTACTTCAACAATGGCTTGGGGGAAGCAACTGGAATCCAGTGGGGAGAAACTGAGGGTGCTGGGAAACCCCTGCATCACATAGGACAGTCCTTCATAACCAACAATGTCCGCTACAACATGTCTTGATATCTATAAGTTGGTTTTATAGCCTGTGGTGAAAGCATATGAACATTGTTTGTAATCTGATAGACTAAGAACATGCACTAAGATCACGTTCACCTATCCACTAGAAAACTGGTCACAATTTGCGTAAAGCCTATGTTTTGAACATAGAAATGATAGACTGAAAATATTGCCAAGTAAGATGCCCTGTTCTATAGTGAGGTAATGTAATTTAATGTAAAGGTAAGTGGGTGAGTCAGAGAAAACTTGACAGGGGGTGCTGCTTGAGCAGGAGGGCGGATGCATTTAACAGCAAGGGTTGAAAGTTATATGGAAGGGTAGGTGATGGACCCTGATAGAATATCTCTCTGGCTATGATTATGATGAATAACACAAAAAGGCATAAGGAGACAGAATTGTATTTATAAACAGCTCACAAATTTTTTTTCTCTCTCCCTCTCCCCCTCCCTCCCTCTTCTCTCTTTCTCTCATCTGTAACTTCTAGAGTGTAGTAATAGAGTAGACCTTGTAGGGTTGGTATAACCAAAATTGAACCAAAGAATAAATAATTGAATATTTTAAGACATTTGAAATATCATAGAAGTTAAACATGCTGGGGTGAGAGCAAGCGTTTACCATGATAAATGTTTGTATACCCAAGTTAGGTTTCTCAGATTGCTCATTTTGATAGCTTTTGAATAACACTGCCTGAGTTGCATTGATTGCCTCTGGTGTGCTTTAGATTAGCTTTTGTTTTTAGTTTTTGACTTTTCATTATTAAGGGTGGGTGTTTTTTTAAACCTGCTTTTGCATTTAAATAGCCTGTATGTCTAAGTCCTTGGGTGCAAACCTCTTGTGGCAGGCATTGTTTATAATACTGCTGTAAAGAAAGCAAGTATCAGGTGCTGTTTTTAAATTGTTCACTGAAAACGCATTCATGAACAACGTGAAACTCTGACAACAGTGAAATGTTTGCCTTGCAAGGCTTTTTCCATGGTCTGATTGAGCCTCCTCCAGCCATCAACTCCGAGCAGGCAGCAGTGGAAAGTTCCTTACGATGGATTGTTGCCACTAACATATTACGAAGGTCTTTTTCCCTCAGTCTGTGTAATACAGGATCCAGTCAGAACTGGCCTTAGTCCCAGAAGACCATCGGAGATAAAGCTATTATCCTTTCACTGCGCATTATTCTGGGAAAGTATTCATAAAATTGAGCCTTGTTGCACCTGGTGACCTCCTTCTCTAAGGGAGGGAAGGCTTGGAGGGGTGGAGACTGTGTTCATTGAATTCAGATGAAGCAGTGTGTTTGACAGCAGGGACACAACACTAAGTACTTTAGTTAGTGCCTTTCATTTTTTGCACATTGATTCCATCTTGGTCTCAGAAAGTCATGCTGACAGTTTAGCTCAAGAAGGCCATAGTCATATTGGGTGCTCTGCGCTTGCTGGCATAGTTGCTTTTTTTTTTTTTAAAAAAAGAATTATTTATTTACTGTATATGAGTACACTGTAGCTGTCTTCAGACACACCAGAAGAGGGCGTCAGATCTCATTACATGGTTGTAAGCCACCATGTGGTTGCTGGGAATTGAACCTAGGACCGCTGGAAGAGCAATCAGTGCTCTTAACCACTGAGCCATCTCACCAGCTCCCCCCCCCCTTTTTTCTTTTAAGTGAATATTTCTCAATAGGACTTTTTTAGGATTTTTAGGATTAATCTAAAATATTTGGTTGGTGTCAGGTTTCTTCCAAAGCTGCTAAGGATATATCTTAAGACATGATAGACAATACTTCCCAGAGAGTCACATACTTAATATTCATTTTTTACTTTTTTCCTCCACTTAAGTATTCAGGATCAAACCTAGAGCTACCAAACATTTTACCACCCAACGCACCATTAGTTCATGTGCTTTTAAAGAAATTTTATCAAAATGAAAAAGAATAGCTAAAAGTCATTTTAAAAACATAATCCTCTACTAAGTCTACCACAAATGGAAAACCCTTGGGAGGACAGTGCTGTTTCTTTAACATTGGCTTTGCATCATCTTTGCATGAAATATGTACTCTTTATGCTTTGGTGGAAATGTTATTGCTATCATCATATTTAAATGCTTAACAGATAGTTTGCTGGTTTCAGACATTTTCTGATTTGTTGTTTTTCAGAAATTTCCCAAAACTAGTTTGATTGATTAGATAAGATAAAAGTGAATAAACTTACTCCCAGTTCTGTCCCAAGCAAACCAAGAGATGTTTAATTTTTTACTTTCCTCTCCGTTTCTCTGAGAGACCATCAAGTGCCTTTCCTGTAATTAAGCGAATGTTGAGTTGGCCTCTCTGACCTCACAGTATATTTTGAGCCTGTTTCATGGTGGAACAATATAAGAGCTCGGTATCATTCATTGTACCAACAAAAGCTTTTCTATTTAGATTAATAATGGAGTGTTTTGCTGACAGCAATGTGGTAGGAATTTCAGTTAGTTGGACGGTATGTGTGTATAATGTGGTAGGCACTCTGCAAAACCAAAGTGACACCGGCCTGCTGCTTGCACACTAGTGTCTCCTGTTGGAGTACAGTGAACCTTCCTGTATGGAAGTCACTATATCAGAAAACCTGCAGCTCAATAAAATAGTACATACTAAATTCAGTGGACTGTGTCATTCTGACTTTTCAGTGTTATTTAGACAAATATTAGTCATATGATCAGAAAACCCTCTCTATAGCCAATCAGAAGTTGAATTTGAGCTGTTCTAAGCTGTCTGGAAATTGGAGATCACTTACCAGCTTATGGGTTTGTTCAGTGGTTTAATAGTTGAGAATGGCTCCTGCCTTTTAAATAAGGAAAATGTGATGTCCCACCTTTGTGCACTGCTATGTGGAGTAGATTCAGTTTTCAGTAATGGAAAATACAGGAATCAGAGACAGTTCTACAGTGGAGTGCGGGGTTTGTAGTAATAGTCGGGTGTCTGATTAATCCCAGGCCTTCTAGCAACTGCCTGTGTTCTTAGCTTGTGTATCTCCTAGTCTGTGCATGTCCTAGTGCCCATTTTATAAGCTTACAGTAAGTGATGTCTATGTCTCTGTCATCTGGCAGAGTCTCTGACATGACAGTCAATAAAGGTTTTAGTCATTTAAATTTGTGCCTAAAATACATTAAATTATGGGTCATTTCAGAGAAAAGTGTTTTAAATGATTCATAGTATACATTAAATCTGGTTTTTACAGAACCTGTAACGATTGCAAATGTACATTAGTATTACAAAGTTCAGGAGAAACAGTTGAAGACTTTGTTGAGACTCGTCCACTAGCTAACCTGTGCCCTTTTTTCAACAGGCTCAGCACTATGTAGCTACAACATAAGGCCCTCTGAGTACACGCTGACTTCAAAGTCCTCTGGCTTTTGCCCCAAACTACCAGTACCAGCCAGGTAAACTTTATTGTAAAGTTGTTAACTTGTATAGCCTTCATTTTCATAGGTTAACTTAACTGAGAAAATTGTCGTTTGATGCTGCCTGTTGCTGGGGCATCCTTGATAACCATATTTTAGAAGTATGACTAAACTTAATAGCTCTTTGTTTTTGTTTTTTAAATCTTTTTAAAAATTTACTCACAAACAACTTCTCTTGTTCTCAGATATTTCAAATTTCCCTCAGGGCTCTGGTGTTTTTATTTTAATTTTACAATTTTTAAATATATAAAACTCTGAATCATTGTCCAGTCTGCAACAAAGTTGGATCCAATTCCCACCATCCCTATGGTTGCCTTGACGTTGATCCGAGTAACACCAACTAATTTTTTTTTTTGTTATTTATTCTGTATTTTAAAAGTATGTGAATTACCCATATGTTGTTCAGGTTATATCCTCCAGGTGTATTCTCAGTATTAGACTATTTGCCAAGGTTTATCCAAAATTTTATTTAGCAAACATTTATTATTAAATACTGACTGTATGTAATAGACCAAAGATCCCAGTACTTAGAAGTAGAGCTAACATTAACATGATACATATTTTTTTTAAAGATACAGACACTCAAACATTAGAGAGTATATTCTCAAAACTATGTGTATGTGTGCATATATCTATACATGCCCATACTTTGAAGTATTTTATCTTTCTGACAGTGTGACATAGGAAACCGTGTCACATCTTTATAGATGGCTAGAAGTCAGGATGTTATAGGGGGCTATTAAGTGAAAATTTTGAGATTTGGGAACATGAAAGCAGATCATGCCGACTTTAGGATTACTTATGGCTATAACTTGTACTTTATTAACTTGAATTTTAAATTTCCTTTTGCAAAGTACAAAACAGATACATCACTTAAATTTATTTCTAGCTCTTTTAAATCAGAATTTAAAGCCTGTAGGCATAAAGGGACTGTTTTAGAAGAGCCTCCGGAAGGATTTTAAAATTACAGCCTTAAACCCACGACTCGGGAGATTGTACTCATAGAAATGAAGACTGCAAGGCATGCCACAACCACAAAGCAAAGGTGCTTTAGGTCCAGTCAGTATATTGATAAAAACAAGCCAGAGCTGGGCCTGGTGAGATAGGCCTATAATCCCAAATACTTAGGAGGATGAGGTAGGAGGATCTCAAGTTCAAGGCCAAAGGTAAATAACAAGTTTGAGGCTAGCCTAGGCAACTTGGTCAATCCTGTCTTGGAGCTATGGCTTAATGGAGAAGAGAAAAAGAATTTTATATGCATATCTACCCAACTGCTAAAGTTTGTTTTAAATGTATATTTTGAGTATACACTCATTCTTTCTAGGCTAAAGCATACTATTAAAAAAACAAAACAAAACAAAACAAAACAAAACAAAACAAAAAAAACCCTCAAACAGCTAGAAAGCCCAGGGCATGGAAATGAAGTTGCTTTGCTCCTTCATAGTTGTGGGTGGGTGTGGGTGTAGCTTATTTTACAACCCTATCCCACAACCTGTGATTCTTCCATATGGGCCAGCATTTGTTATTTACTCATTCATTCATTTATTCATTCATCTAGTCATTCACTCATTTTGAAATTTAGACAAGAGTCTCACTATGTAGCTCTGGATGGCTTGGAACTTAGAAAGATTATCCTGCCTGTGCCTTACAAGTACTGGAATTAAAAGTGTACCACATTTCCTAGCCCTCATTTCAATCTATGTGTAGGTGTGGGTAGCTGCCTGCAGGGGTCAGAAGGCCATGTCCGATTCCCTGGAACTGGAGTGAGTGCTCTGATGTCAGTGTGGTCCTCTCCAGCCTCCTTTTACATCTTCTCCTAGGAACATATCATCCTACTGGAACAGAGTGGCAGGGACTTGGGTTCAAACAAGTCATGACTTCTATACTTGAATTTGAAATATTCTGTTGGGAAATAGAAAAGGGCACACCGGTCTCTTTGATTTCCAGCTCTTTCAGTCTTGTTAAGCTGCTACTGAAAATCAAAATGTAAAATCTGTAGACATGAAAATATACTATTTTCAGTGATGCTTAGTAAGAAAAACCTAAAATTTAGTCTGGGGGACTTGTCCCCATTGTTCCACTTACCGGCTAATATTAAGACCTCAAAGCCCACCTCCACACTGACATACTTCCTTCAACAAGGCCACACCTATTCCAATAAGGTCACACCTCCTAATAATACCACTCCCTATATACCAAGGATTCAAACATATGAGTCTATGGGGGTCAAACTTATTCAAACCACCACAATTCATATTCACAAAATAGTTTCGGGGCTTAAGACAATATGTGTTAAATGCCCATTTTTGTTCTTGGCACTCAACTTGAGAAGTAAGTATTCTCTCTCCCTGCTTCTAGAGCACTTCCCTTTGCCCAGACCTTCCTGGGTGCTGAGAGGTGTACAGCTGATGGCAGCAGTATCCAGTTTAACAAAACACCAAAAACACTAATACACATTAAAGGTCAGATGGTCTGGGAGCTTTGGGGTTTTAAAAGAAAATGGCTAGAAAAGGCAACAGTTTACCCCAAATTCATACCTCTGCTGGATGAAATGCCAAGTGGAGTAGCAATGTGGGGAATAGCCACCCTGAATGCTTGCAGTGGTGTCACATACAGGGAGGGACAGAACACTACAGGGACAGAACAATCTCTCTGTTTGTTGGCTACTTAGGTTCCTCTTGATACCAGAACAGTTGCTGGGTGCCAGGCAGTTAATAACATAATACTGAGGTGAGAAATGAATAATCGAGAAACAGTATCCCTATTCTTATTTCCTAGTGGAAGATTGATGGATGAATTGATTTACAAATCACTTCCTGTGTCTGACCAACATCCTGTTTCTCATTCGTATTATTCTGTCATTGAAACCTTACAAAACCTGTGCAGATTTTCCCCCTAATTTGTAGATGAAGGAAATGGAAGATGAGAGTAAGTTACCCGAGGCCACACAGTAATTGCTGTGAGTCAGAATTTGAGCTTAGCTCTTACAGGATCTCTGTGGCAGTTGTTGCTGTTTCTAAAGTATATAAAAATGAAAGGAGAGAGAAAATGAAATATACAAAGAGTACTTTATATAACTACTAGATTCTAATTGATTTATTTTCTGCTTTTTATACACTACAGAGATCTTTCTAGAATCCTTTATTGTTATTCTTTTCTCAAAACTTCAAGCTAGAAATCATGTATGGTTGTTTAGTTTTAGCTTGGGGTTCTGAAGTAGCAATTGAGATGCTCATCTCTGCTTCCTTGCATGAAGGCATATGACCAGGTTCTCAGGCACTGTTTGTCATGCATTAGGGACCTCCTTAACTGTGGTAGTGAGGACTCAAAAGGGAGGTGAGCAGTGTGTTTGCCTAAGTAGTACACAGTCTACCTATGAATGGCTCATTTTTAAAAGTTTTTTTAAAAGACTTGTTACGCATACATTTTGTTCTTGTTGGCTAATATTTCAGAAATGTGAAATGCCAGGCCCTACAGGACACACACTGACTTCTTTATGATGCATTAGTCCATGGCCTTGAAAGAGAGAGAAACTTAATATAAAGAGAATTCTTTTTATGTACCCCTTTCATTAAGTAAAGACTATGTCCTATAGGCTAGACAGTAGTACAGACATGACCTCATATACCAGGATCTCAGAAGCATTTTCTCAGGAGATCTGAAATGAGATAATTCATTATATTAAATAGGACTTAAGTGGTAAAATAAAACACAAGCATTTCAAAACACTTAGTACTCAAAAGAATTCTGTGAGAGGAAACTGACTGAATACATTTTTATTCAGGTATGAACTTGTCAAAGAATAATTTAATCGCTAAAAATTTTAAATAAATTAAGCTTTAAAATAAAAGAGAAGCTGGGCAATGTTGGCACATGCCTTTAATCCAGCACTTGGGAGGCAGAGGCAGGTAGATCTCTGAATTCGAAGCCAATCTGGTCTACAGCGTGAGCTCCAGGACAGCCAGAGGTGCGCAGAAAAACCGTATCTCAAAAAAACAAAACAAAACAAAAACCAAAAAAAACCCAACAACAAAACAAAACAAAAGAGGAAAGAAAAAAATGCAAAACTGAATATGGTGGCTTTTAAATAACGTATAATTTCAGCACTGGGAAGAGTTGAGACCGGAGGATTGCTATGAGTTTGAGGGTAGCCTAGACTACAGAGTGAGATGGTGTATCAGAAACTAAACAACAGCAACAGGAAAGTTCAAGGAGCTACAAATATAGTTAAGTGGCAGAATCCAAGGGCAGTAGGAAGGAGGAGGGAAAAGAATGAAGGAAGAAAGGAAGGAAGGAGGGAGGGAGAAAGGGAAGGGAAGAAAAGCAGGCAAGTGACAGTTCCAAGCAGGCCTGACTTGGCATTTCTTCCTAAATAGATCAGAAGGATTAGCATTTTAAAGGTACGGTTGGTCCTTCCCGATTCAAGCTGCTCTCTTCACTCTGAATTCTTAAGGAAGCAGCCACTGACCATATGGGCTGGGCTGGTTCTGAGAATTGGAATCACTGTCTTATGGGCCAGCTCTTGGTGTCAGTAGTGATGCTGGTGCCCTGAAGAGAATAAAACCGAGAAGACAATGGCTGTGACTGTGCAGTGTCAGGAGAGTTAGGGCTTTAACTGATAGCTGATAGGAAACAAGAAAAGAATATGCAGGACTAATGAAGAAGGACTTACGGTGGATCCCTTTCAGGTTAAAGGTGGGGGCAAATGAGTTCAGCCAGAGAGCTGAGTCAGAGGTGACAGACCAACACACACAGAAGGTAGAAATGCAGGTGACTATAAACCAGAAAACGTTTGGCCATTAAAGATGAAGAGCCAGCTGTGGGTGTGTATGCGTGCGTGTGTGCATGTGTGCGTGCGTGCGTGCGTGCGTGCGTGCGTGCGTGCGTGCGTGTGTGTGTGTGTGTGTGTGTGTGTGTGTCTGGATATATGGCTAGACAGAGGTACTGACTTGACAGAAAAGACATCTCTCTAGACAACATTAGGAAAAATTAAATAGCCTGCCAGTTATAACAGTATCAGTTTAATAACTTTTGCCCCAAATCAGCCTCTGTTGACCTAGAGATTTATAGCTAATCCATTTTAATTCTTGTAGCATTTCTAACTACATCTATTTCACTTAAAAGTATTATGTAATTTGATACCTTTTCTCATTTTTAATGACATAAGGCTGTTCAAGAAACAATTGCTCAGAATGTTCTAGCTTCCTACAATTTAAAATAAAGTGCTAGGAATTTGGCCTTACCTCTAGGGAGTTCATTCAGTGCCATTCTGGAAGGATACACAAACAGGTACACAGATAATGGGTTTTTTAAAAAAATGAATCTTCATGTTATATAGTTCCATGATTTTTGGATACATTTTACTGAAGTATACCTAAGGTAAGGCTTCATTTTTAAAATTACTTTGTTTTTGTAAAGTCTAGTAGTGTGGATGATGTGGCTTATTACCACCAGTGTTCATTTAATGACATTTAACAGAAACACATACATACTTCACTATTCTGATTTCAAAAAGATTTTTTTTTTTTTGAGGAAGGAAACAAAGACTATATTTTGCTTTGGGTCAGTTATTGTTTTCCTGAGATTAAAAGCCTTGAGGTTTGAGGTCCAACTATATAATTTTACCCACTAGTTAGACTAATATTTAAGATAAGGACATAAAAACAGGTGTCCAGTCTAGTCCAGTATATTAGAACCTGCCACTTGTCACACAAAGAGCTCTAATCATGTTAGGTTTGTGTTAGGATGGCCAAATTTTAACTTAATTTGTACATGTATATTTATATATATATATTTATGAGCTCTGCTAAAAGCCTAGTGTTCTCTGGTTCATAGTGTTATCATTGGTTAGATATGTATATATGTGTTATATTCTCAGAAGTTGAAGCAGATCCATGGTATTACAAACCGGATTCAAGTCATGCCTCATACATACCTATGTTCTCTCACAAGTCACAGCTGTAGTACATGGAAGCTTGGATTAAATGATTAAATCAGTTTTCTTTTTTTTTCTAGATGCATGTTATATATATGATATATGCATATCATATATATCATTTATATACCACATAAAGAAATTTGCTGGAGTGTAGTTGAGTAGTAGAGCAGTTGTCAAGCATGCCTGAGATTCTCCCTGGGTTCATTACCAAACACTGAAAAAGGAAAGAAAATACTCCAGAATTCCATGGCCCTAACCAGATGTGTATTTTTCACTTTTTAGTAGAGTATTTTGCTGTTTCCATATTTATGTGTAATCTTTTAAACAGAGATATCACCACTACCATATATGTAATTTCCCCATGTATTTCTGTGTTATAAACATTTCTGTAGATTAGTAATAATGGCTGTTTTAAGTTGTCTGTTAATGTCTTGGCATGCTTTTGTTTTAATGAGGGTATATAAACTTGTGCCTAAACACCTTTATTAATATGAGGTTTCCTGTGATGATTTGAAAGAGGAAACATTCTATTAATGGTGGCCCATTTCAAGTAAAAGCATGTGTGTATGTCTACTTTTAAGTTGCTTTTGGCAAAAGTTCCTTTTCCACCGAATGAAGTACATGCTTGTAAGCTTCGCCATCTGCCTGTGATAGATGTCCACAGTCGAGGATCTTGCGTGCTTGCTTTTGCTTCTGGTAGTTCTCCATGCCTATGTGTATGTGTGTATTTCTCTTCAGAAGGGGAGGGTAATATCTTCTGTTGGCATGCACACTCCACCCTCTCTGATAAACTTCTGGTAAGATTGGCATCCATATGCACAGCGGTCATCTTCATAGCGCACAGCACTTAGCTCCCATAATGAATGCGCAGGGTGGAGTGTATCGCAGCCATTTTCACCTCTCATTTGTGTGTTTGATGTGGCATTTATATTACGTAGGAGTAATTTTTTTTCTGATTTTTTTTTCTTGTGTCACCAGTGCACCTATTCCATTCTTCCATCGCTGTGCTCCTGTGAACATTTCCTGCTATGCCAAGTTTGCAGAGGCCCTGATCACCTTTGTCAGTGACAATAGTGTCTTACACAGGCTGATTAGTGGAGTAATGACCAGCAAAGAAATTATATTGGGACTTTGCTTGTTATCACTAGGTAATTGTTTTTCTCATTATTAGCTGTTTCATAGTACTGCGGAAGGCTGTTCTGTATTTAGCCAAAATATGCGTATGATTGGAGATACGTGTAAAATGTTTGACTACCCATGGCCAAAGTAACTTTCAGATTACATACACTTATAATTATATACATAAAAGTATATATGGCATATATCTGAAACTCTTTCTTGTTGCTTCTTTTTTTTCCTTTGATTTAAGACTTGTTTCCCCACACTGGGTTACTAAGTCATGGTTGATTATTTTTAGTAATAGCAGGAGGCTCCTTTAATGATTTAGCAATCCTCTTGATTTTAGATATCATTCCAAAGGTAAATTTATACATAAAAGAGGCTATTCTGTATAGAGAGAATATATAAGAATCTTACATATTCTAAGCGCATAGGTTACTTCTGACATATGTAATTTTACGTTTTTGCTATAGTATATAGTATTAGTGCCTTGCTGGGCAAACTAGGAAATCTCCACTTGTTAGCCATAGAACTATTTAGTCAATAATTAGATTCTAAAAATTAATTTTATTTTAAAAATAACAAAACCTACATTATTCCAAAACTATAAAATTGCATATCAGAGTTTATAAGACTTCTTAATTGGGAGATATAAGCTAATAGGAACCAAACAACTATTTTACTGCATAAGTAAAATTAGCATTTATGTATGTTTAATAGCCATCATGTTCATCGAAAAGATATAAACTGTATTTCTTCCTTTCTTAACATTAGACAGTACTTTCTTTTTACATAGTGCTACTTGACTCGAAGTAATGCTGTCCACATGAAATTATAGTTCTGGGATATTTGAAAGGCTCACATCTACTTTCTCATTCCTGTACCTTGACGGTTAAAGTAGCACTTACAAATTCCTATACACAGACCTAACCATTTATTTAGCTTTGCAAGTGGCCCAAAGAAATATGACAGTTCTATGTAAAAAAAAAAAAATCACTTGGTTTTCTGAAATAATTGATTGTTTAACCAAGAAACATATACAAACTTTAATAATTTGAATTCATCGGCATTCCACTTTTATTAGAATATTTCTCTCTTGAGGCATAAGAAAATATAATTCCAAGATATCTTTGTCCCTTTCTTTGTGGAATGGGCTTTCAGATCAATAAATGTTTATAAAGTATTATTCAGAGCTACATTTCTCACATTTCAAGCATTTTCGTTACAATTTTGGCACATTGGCATTTAGTTTGGGATAGGTAAGGGAGTTGGCTAAGTAACTCAACCTAATCTTTCCTCATTTCTGAGGAAAAGCTTTGCAGTGAGTTGAGAAATGAGGTCAGTGGGGATTTGGCTTTAGTAGTTCAAGGATATTATATTGTATAGTAGGCTCATACCCTCTCTGAGTTAAGTGTAAAATATTAGACAATGTTAAAATACCATCTAGTTTGTTGAGTTAGAGAAGTTTGACCTGAGACAATACAGGCTACAAAGGGCAGTAATCGATCTGCAGCTACATGTTACGGTTTTTTGTGTGTTTTTGTTTTGGTCACCAACATGACATGTCATACTCTACACCTCTTGTGCTGATGTCTGTGTGCATGTCTGACGTCTCCCTGATAATGACTGCACAGCAGCCCTGGTTGTTGTGCAGTCAGCATTTGCATTACCATGTATTCTTTTCTATAGTTTATAACCCACACAGTTAGGACCTTTGGTTTTCAGAGGCGCTGTTTAAGTATGTGAATCATAATTTCAAAAAAGCAGCCCGTTCCTTTTCAAAATCATGGTCATGAACTAAGTCAATAGCATCAAATTATTCCCGTAGGAAAAAGCAACACTCGTAAGTCTTTCTCTTTGTATTCTCTTGTGGTTTTCAAATTATATTCTTTGTGTTCTGTTTTCCCTGCAGTTCTGTCCATGATTCTGATGGTGATTATCAGGTATATATCAAGAGTGCTAGTGTGGATCCTCACAATTCTCGTTATACTGGGTTCACTTGGTAAGCGATTTCCTCCTTCTTTGTTTTCATGGTACTTAATTAATTTCATGGTAGAAATTGAAATAAAAAGAAGAAAATGAAATTTTTATTTTCCTGTGCTATTTCTTCTTCAGAATGAGTGTTTATTTTTGCCTTGGGGGTATCATAATTATAGTCCCGTCCCCTCATTTCACTCTGGTTAGCACTTGAAGCACATACCCTTTTCTCGGCGCATGCATAAGAGCACGCAGCATTTAGTTAACATTTTAAGCTCCGTTGCCTGTCTCTCCACTTATGTCTATAATCCGAGGAGAGGTCGTCCTTCTGGTGTCACACCTGCTTTTCCTTCTCTCTAGTGTTTCTGCATAGACTGTTTTCCGACGGTCTTCATTGTATCTAAGATATTTCTACTTCTGTAGTTGGCAGCCTGTGTTTATTTGTAAGATACTCCTTCATCCTGTGATTGTTAAAGGCAGAGATCGTACGTGGTGCTCCCTTGCCTTTTTAGAGTTAGCATTTTCTTCCCTTCCTGCATTGCAGGCTCCCTTCTGTTTATTCATGCTTCTGAGCCTTGCCAAAAAGTCATAGCTTCTAAATTCAAGTTATTATTACATTTAAAATATTGTTTTTAAATACTGTGCGTTAAGAATGTATTTATCCTTGTCTTGAAAGGCCTCCGACTTACATTTACATTTAAGGTTAGGTTCTTGGACTAAGCTTCTGGATCCTGTGTCTAGAAGCCGTTCTGAATTCATAATTTGGTTCACCTTAATATCGACTGATTTCAGATGATCTGCTCATGAGGGACTTAATAGATTCTGTATTTTCCCAATTCTTGCTTATCAGATATCGTCTTTACCTTTCCATGTGCATTTTGGATTCCCTGGGTAGAAGCATGTTCAGGCACATATGTTCCTTCCTGCCTGTGCATTCCCCCAGAATCCTCAGAATAACTATATTGCATTTTGTTTCTTTGCCTGATTCATCCCTTAGATGTTTTTATGTGGTTTCCTGCAGCCCTTTAAGATAAAGGTTTTAAAAAGTGAGTCTGCTTCCTATCCTTGCCTGTCGTCTTTTGGGGATGGCTCTTTCCCACCTCTGAAGAGCTGTTTTTGTTTCTATATTTGGTCATTGTTCCTGTCCCAGTGGTTGTTTTTTTTCTTAAAGGCATTGCTTATTCTATGATATTTTATAGTCTTCTGAACAGCCTTGCTGTTCTCTTTACACTGGGAAGACTTGGTCAGGCTGACTCTGCTCCCTCTGGATGTTAATTTCCCCACTGTCAGTCCATGTCTGCCAACGACAGGGAGGGCCTGAGATTTGCTACTCAGTTCTGTTCTATCTGTTCTTCCTTCTCTCATCTGTGTTTTCCTTTTCCCCACCAACCTTTGAGTCTGACTCATGTTCAGATATGTAGCTTTAATAATAAACCTAAATTTACCACTTACCGCACATGGTATTTCCTGTTACTTAACTTCCTTCATTTCAGTCTTCTAATTTGTAAAATTAATAACGACTGTTTACTAGTCATAGTGGATAAGCTGGGTCACGGCGGTAGAGGGATGAGCACAGGTGTTACCATAGATTCAGAAGCTTCATGCAAAGCACCTACTGTAAGCCGCAGCATCCTTAAGTAGGTGTTTTCACTCCACTCTCCTACAGCTTGAGCTCCTCTCTGAGCTGTCTATTCCTGTTTGTAGAGGATGTAATTGCTTTCATTTTATGATATGTTAAACAGGTTGATAAGTGTAGATCTTAGTCCAGTTTTTATCTTCCAGACATTATTTTTATTACTCTCCCCCAACTCTGCTTTGAATGGTCTTTCCTTATTATAGCCAATAACTCCTTTATATCCAGCTGTTCCTCCACCCATACCTCCTAGCATGTCTTTCTTGCTGACTCTCTTTAGGATGGGTCAGTGGTCTTTAGGGTTAGAGAAGGAACTCTCCTAGTCATCATGGACCTGCCTCAGCCTCCTAGACCTCTCTCTGGAATGCTTTTTCCTTAGGTAGTTTCAGAAGTTGATCTTTCTCAGACATTATTGTCTTGCCCAGACATATCATCTCACTGAGGCCTTGCTTCTCAGTGTTTAAAAAAACTGCAGCACCCTCCTCAGCCTAGTACTATCCTGTCTAGATTTCACATTCTCTTGTGAGTTACTTCTGTTAGTTTCCATCTCCTCACTGAGTGTAAACTCAGTGAGCAGAGAGGGTGGGGATCTGTTTACTGTCCTGTCCCTGGATAGGTACTAAATAAATTCGTTGGGTAGAAATCCGGGTATATGTGGAGGTAGGTTTGCCTTGTTCTTCAGTCTTTTTATGTCTGAGCTAGTATTAGAGATAAAAGTTCTTTAGCCCCAAAACCCAGTGCATTCAGAGTTTTCCTACTTTGTTCCCACTTTTGGAGAGAACTACTCATGAATTTCATACCCTTTGTCTTATTATTCATTTATTTAATATGTTCAAATATTTAATCAGTTGCATGGCTGTCAGCACTAGGCCTTGTTGTTACCAGTTTCTCTTGTTGTTATCTGTTGTAAATGGCTGTGACCTCAGCCTCATAGCCAATGAGGAATATATTGAGAAAGTCTAATTGACACACTGAAGGGTTTGTAGACACTTATTATGAAAGCTACCTTCCTTCTTATGATGCCAAAGAGTTGTAACCACATGCTTTCTAGTTAAGTGGATTCTCACTGTGTCCCAAACGGTGATAGAAAATGTAAGTCCAGAAAGTTAAGTATATATGTCACATATTTAGTTGTACTGATATTTTCAAAACCAATTGTCATGTATCTCCAGGTGGCACGGGTGTACTGTGGTGGCTATATGCAAAGCAAAGAAGGTCTCCCAAAGAAACGGTTATTCCTGAACAGCTTCAGATAGCTGAGGACAATCTGCGGGCGCTCCTCATCTATGCCATTTCAGCTACGGTGTTCACTGTAAGTAGGGGTGCGAGTGGAGATCTCGGTGTTGTGTGCATGAGATCCTCAGTAGAACAGAAACTCACTCTGGCCTCTGTACTGCTTCCCCATAGTGTACTTCCAGTTCAAAGGCTGGCAGAGGCTTCTCTAATTAATGAGTGTTCTTTGATGCAACGGTTCATTCTGCCCTGTGTGCTTTCTGAGATAATTTTCACTTGGGACGTTTATATTGTCATTTGCAAATAACACATTTCTCATTGTCAAAATATAATTAACATTTTAGGAAACAATTCTCCATATTGCTGAATAATATATTAAGAAATAAAATGACTTGTTCATTTGTCATTTTCACTTTTATTTAAGACTTACCTTTTAACAATATATGTGGTATTGAAAATATAAGTGAGGTGCAGTCTACTTAGACATGTGTTATACAGTGAAAATCTCACCGACTAGCCTGTAGCTAAATGAGGGCTGATGATGATCTCAAGCTTCTTTCTCTGAGCATCCATAAGACTAATAATAACAGTAATGCCTCTAAAACTATTTGTTAATAAAGATATTTGTTCATCATGCTTCTTTAACTAGAGTTCTCTACGCTAGCTTCTAGAGGAAGTGGGTGGAGATTGTGAGTAACAAATGGTTATTCTGCCACAGGTCCCACCTAAGGAGTTTCAGTCAACAAAGGAGATGAAATACAAATGACTGCTTACCCTGCTTAGAGGAGGTGGCATATAGCTCTCCTCACACTGCTCAGAATGATATGCATGTCTAGGCACATGAAGAGTCTGTTCAGACTGACAATTTGACTGGTAATTAGTGGGCAAAAGAAAGGTCTTTTAGACTGAGGAAGTTACATTAGACGTGCACCACTCTGCAATTGCGTTTCAGCACTTAGAGACATGATGCTTTCCTCTTTTCCCCTCAGGTCATTCTTTTCCTGATCATGCTGGTTATGCGCAAGCGGGTCGCTCTCACCATCGCCTTGTTCCATGTGGCTGGCAAGGTCTTCATACACTTGCCTCTGTTAGTCTTCCAGCCCTTCTGGACGTTTTTTGCTCTCGTCTTATTTTGGGCATACTGGATAATGACACTCCTTTTCCTTGGCACTACTGGTAAGAAATGTAGTTTCTTCCTCCTGTTTATGAATCTAATTTGCACCCGTATATTTTAAGTCATAAGAGAGGGTTGGGGGTGTAGCTCAGTATAGAATGCTTGCCTACGTGAATGAGGGTCTGTTGATCCCTAGTACACACCACACACACACACACACACACACACACACACATCCCAGAGAGATACAATTCTTCATACGTTTGTTGACAAAGATCTAATAGCCATCAAATCTTAACAAGAGTGGGCATCAATTACTCATTCTCATTTCATGACTATTAGTAGCTCTTGGCAATTTGGATCTAGAACAGCTAAGCCCTAAAAGTTCGTAATTTTGAAAGGGTCATGGATTTGAAATGAATTCTTAACTTACTCAGATAATTGGATCCATTTTGAAATGAATTAATAAATTCATAGCCCCTGTGCCTTGCTTCACAGTCCAGAGCCTTTGAGTAAGTCCAGTCAAGAGTAAGAACTACTCTTAAGTTCCTGATAGTGGAACTCAGGACCAATTGTTAAGCCATGGGTGTTAACTGTGAGAGGTGAGGGTAATGATAGCAACCTTGTGTGAAGCATCTCTGTCCAGTCAGCTCATACTCAGTAAAGGAATGGGACATTTATTTCTATGCTTAGAGGATAGTTTAGATCTATAATTACTGGATAAATAAAGCCCTGGAAAGAAAGGATGGGAGGGGGAGGAAGAGGGGGAGGAGGGAGGGAGGAACAAACCAACCACTGAAGTGTTTGAACATTCAGGCCCATATAACTGATAATGGAATTAGAACTGTATTTAAATAGATTAGTTTAAACACCTTTGGTGATGCCTTAGAAGAGATCAAATATGTAATTGTATGATGTTTAATTTTACAACTTTTTAAAGTTATAACGACTGCATCCCTTAATGAGACAGTGCTCAGAGCTGGCATATTTACGCCTGTATTGCAGGGAGTGGCTCATGTTTTAGGAAACCCTGCTGCGCTTCCATTCAGTAGCCAACCCTGCTGTGCTTCCATTCAGTAGCCAAGTGTCTTGGGTTTTGCTTTATGTGATACCTCTTTGCCTCCTTGACATTTTCCCAGGGAGCGCTGTGCAGAATGAGCAAGGTTTCGTGGAGTACAAAATTTCTGGGCCTTTGCAGTACATGTGGTGGTACCACGTGGTTGGCCTGATTTGGATCAGTGAGTTCATCCTCGCCTGTCAGCAGATGACTGTGGCAGGAGCTGTGGTAACATACTACTTTACTAGGTAAGGCTTTTTACCTATGAGACAACCCCAGTTCATAGAGGTAGCCATGGCTACAGAGGAAAATAGTAGGGCTAAGGCTACAACCATCTCAGTTCTGTTTTGTTTTGTTTTTGTTTTTGTTTTTGTTTTTGTTTTTGTTTTAAAAAGGAAGTTGGAAAGGATGTGACAAATGTACAGTTGATAACTCTGTGGGTTGGTTATTCCTTCTGTCACACTTGGCTGCAATTGCCTCAAAACCAGCTTAGCAGACTCTGATGGGACCTAAGGACCCTATAAGGAAGTAGACTTTGTTGAGTGTCAGGTGTAAAAGCCCGTTAGAAGGCACGCCTCATTCGTTTCTCTCAGAACTGTTGTAAGACCCCTTTGCTAACTTCAGGTTGAGACCTACAGGAATTAGCCATATAATAGTCTTTTCTCATGAGCTGGTGGCTGTAGATATTTTGTTTACTTTGTTTTTTGAGACAGCTGGCCGTCCTGCATTTGGCTGGCCTCAAACCCACAGAGGTCCAGCTGCTTCTGCCTATGCTACCATCACATCTGGCCAGCTAGAGACTGTTTTCTAAAATCCTATTTTCTGATGATACAGTTTATTCCTTAAATAGTCATTAATAAGAACTTTTAAAACCAGTTTGATCTAAAGTCACAGAGCATAAGAACTGCTCTTTTGGTGTTGTAGAGAAGTGAAGCAGATTTGGTAACATTTTTACCACATTATTAGTGGTTACTTTGTCAGTTTATCCCAAAGCTAGATAATATTGCCATGATTTTTTGTTTTACACTGCAGTAGATTCCAGACCATATATATTTGTGTTTCCTTCCTGTTCTAGACTTTGTTTTAATTATCTCTTTTGATAATTTTTAAAACAGGGATAAACGGAATTTGCCTTTCACACCTATTCTGGCATCAGTGAATCGCCTTATTCGTTACCACCTCGGTACCGTGGCAAAAGGATCCTTCATTATCACCCTTGTCAAAATCCCCAGGATGATCCTTATGTATATCCACAGTCAGCTCAAAGGGAAGGTGAGAGCAGTGCGTTTAGTTAGGCTCTCTTGCGGGGCACACACCAGACCTCAGTTCTGCTCATAGCAGGATATAAATTTCTAGATGTTTTCTTTAGAGTCTGAACAAAGTGGGATCCAGTTCTTCCTCCTTGTCTCCTATCTACGCATTCCACATGCCCCGAAAAAAATCTGTCTAATCACGAGTCACCAAGTTTACTGACTCAGAAACACTTCTCTACCCTTTCTCTTAAGAACCCACAATAACTGTACATGATATGGGTGCGGCGTGTTCTGACACATGTGTAGCTGTGGGATAATCAAGCCTCATAGCTTCATAGCACTTATCATGTCTCTGTGCTGAGAATGTTCATACCCTCATGTCCAGTACAGCTCAGTTAGCCAAGTGTCCACAGTAGGAGACAGCAGAGATCAGTGAGTCTAACTGTAAGGCTCAAGCCTCTGAGCAGAAGCAGAGGAAGTGGCCTTTGACAATGATCTGGGAAAGAATTTTTTTCTTTTTAAATGGAAAAAACAGACAACAAAAATGAGCCTGAAGAGTCAAGAAACTCACATAATTGGTATATCTCATAAAGGGTTACTGTCTAACATATATGAATTCCCTGCTGACTTTGGAAATATGAATTTCAACATAGTTTCGCTCACAATCTACATTTTCCTGGAAACTGGTCCAAGAATGTTCTCTTCCTGTTTTCCACCCTCACAACACGATGTCACCGACCACACACTGACTCTAACCTTTTAGTGTTTGACATTTATTTTGTCTTGCTGGTCCTGTATGTCTTCCTCTATCATATATGCAGTTGTTAGTAAATAAATGCTGTTTTGAAGTGATTTGAAAATAATTCATTATAATAAAGCCATTATATTGGAAGAGGGAAGACATGGGTATGGAGGCCTGGAAACTTACATTGTGGCTTTAAAATTTTTATGTTTCTAGCATTTGAAGTTGTGACACGATGATTAGGTTTTCGCTTCTGTGTTTGTTAATTACTTTTGCCTTTTCCTTTCTCAGGAAAATGCTTGCGCACGATGCATGCTGAAATCCTGCATTTGCTGCCTTTGGTGTCTTGAAAAGTGCCTGAGCTACTTAAACCAGGTAACACACACTATGAGTGACCCACTTTCAAATAGACATGTGCCATTCCTTCTTCCAAGATAAATTAATTGAACTTAATTGAAAAAGACTGTGTTTTTCTTCTGGTATTATATATTGTTCCTTGACTGAGTATGCTCAAATTCTGTTCCTCCTTTTAAACTAGTATATTTGCTTACTGACATCATTATTATGTTAATCTTAGTTTTAATACATAGGTAAACACATCGTTGGGTTCATCTTTCTGAAAAAATGGTCCCTTTTCTCTTAATTCACATCTCTTTTTTTGTTCTTGCATTATTTAAGTACTGTTTGAAAGCTTTATGTTAGTGGAAATCTGCTGAGTACTTAGTCCTTTTTAGACCCTGACCCCTGCACAGTCACTACTCTGGGTAGAGATAGCTTGTTTCTTGTTGTTTTGTTTTGATTAAACTGTGAGATCTCTCCAGTATTGGCCTGAGGAATATTATCAGAAGAAGTGTTATTTCTTTTCTGTTTCTGTGTGTGTCCACGTGTGGAGCTCCAAGGTCAATGTCTGATACCTTTCTCTATCGTTGACCACCTGTTTTTTGAGACAGGGTCTCTCTGAACCTGGAGCTTGCTGATTTAGTTATTAGCCTTGCTGGCCATCAAGCCTTAGGGAGTCTCCTGTCTTCTCAGTTCTGGGATTACAAGTGTGTGCCTCTGTGCCCAAATTTTACATGATTTTAAGGACTCAAGTCCTCATGCATGGCAAGCACTCTACCGACTAAGCCATTGTCCCAGCCCTAGGAAGTATTACTTTGAAGGCTGATTGAAGGAGTTGACATTTAGGGACACAGGTTAGGCCTCTTCCTATGTTTCTATATCTAAACAAGTAGAACTTGCTATAGAGTTATTTTGTCCTCATTTACATTTTGTGTGTGTGTGTGTGTGTGTGTCCTGCATAGCTAGCATGTTTGCCCACTGAGCATCTTGTTTATTGTGTGTGTATATATGTATGTGTGTGTGTGTATATGTGTGTGTGTGAATGTGTGTGTCCTGCATAGCTAGCATGTTTGCCCCTGTGCATCTTGTTTATTGTGTGTGTATATGTGTATGTATGTGTGTGTATATGTGTGTGTGTGTGTGTGTGTGTCCTGCATAGCTAGCGTGTTTGCCCACTGAGCATCTTGTTTATTGTGTGTGTATATGTGTGTGTGTATATGTGTGTATGAATGTGTGTGTCCTGCATAGCTAGCGTGTTTGCCCCGTGCATCTTGTTTATTGAGTGTGTATATGTGTGTGTGTGTGTGTGTGTATGTGTGTGTCCTGCTTAGCTAGCATGTTTGCCCACTGAGCATCTTGTTTATTGTGTGTGTATATGTGTGTGTGTATATGTGTGTCCTGCATAGCTAGCGTGTTTGCCCCTGTGCATCTTGTTTATTGTGTGTGTATATGTGTATGTGTGTGTGTATGTGTGTGTGTGTCCTGCATAACTAGCGTGTTTGCCCCTATGCATCTTGTTTATTGAGTGTGTATATGTGTATGTGTGTGTGTGTGTATATGTGTGTGTGTGTATCCCCTGCATAACTAGCGTGTTTGCCCACTGAGCATCTTGTTTATTGAGTGTGTATATGTGTATGTGTGTGTGTGTATATGTGTGTGTGTGTCCTGCATAGCTAGCGTGTTTGCCCCTGTGCATCTTGTTTATTGTGTGTGTATATGTGTATGTGTGTGTGTGTATGTGTGTGTGTGTGTGTGTCCTGCATAACTAGCGTGTTTGCCCACTGAGCATCTTGTTTATTGTGTGTGTATATGTGTATGTGTGTGTGTGTATATGTGTGCGTGAATGTGTGTGTCCTGCATAGCTAGCGTGTTTGCCCCTGTGCATCTTGTTTATTGTGTGTGTATATGTGTGTGTGTGTGTGTGTATATGTGTGTGTGTCCTGCATAGCTAGTGTGTTTGCCCCTGTGCATTTTGTTTATTGAGTGTGTATATGTGTATGTATGTGTGTGTATATATGTGTGTGTGTCCTGCATAGCTAGCGTGTTTGCCCCTGTGCATCTTGTTTATTGTGTGTGTATATGTGTGTGTGTGTGTGTGTGTATATGTGTGTGTGTCCTGCATAGCTAGCGTGTTTGCCCCTGTGCATCTTGCCAGCTATTCTCATCGTTTACTTTCCCATTCCCTAACAATCAATTTTAATGTATTGATGCCCTCATTCAACAAGCCAAAGCGAAATTGACTTTCTTACGATTCACCTCTAAGTGATTGACTTTCCCTTCACTTACGCATAGCCCTGTGCTCCCCATCCACTGTATATTATCCATAAGGTGGTCATTCTGTGGCACTGGTATCGAGCATGGCTGGACTTTGCTTTATTGAGTGAGCTCTGTAGCTAATATGAGAAAGTGGATTCATTATATTCAATAAGAATATATTCAACATGCTTTTACAGATCATATTATTATATGTGAATGTACAAGTGCTTGGAAACTCATTTAGAAATATTAATAACACCCAGAACAACCTGAAAGTTTCTTTAAAATTTGAACTAGGAACTATTGATAGACATACTAAAAGTCATTGTCCTTAAATGGTATACTTACATAGGTAGCTTATCCTTAGGGTGACAGGCCCAAATTGCCTCTCTGTCTCAGTTCCCAGTCCTGTGCCAGAAATCTATCATTGGTAAGCCTTCTTGCAGTGGCCCAGCCCTCTGCTGAGCTTCAGGTCTTGTCTCGGGAAGAACATTAAGGAATTAAAACTTTCTCGTCACTTCTTTATCTTAACCTGTAGACTGACAGCTTCATAAAGGCAGACATCTTGTTTGCTTTGTCTTCTCAGAGGGTAGCAAACTGATGCAGAGGCACAGGTGGTCTTCAGCTGCCTTTAGAATGAATTATTAGTTATGCCAGTCTATGTAGGTTCTAAAGAGCCAACCGAGTGAGAGTCAATTCCAATACAAAATATATCATAATGAAGCCATGAAGCTATTGTGAAGAGAGAAGAAGTACATTATGCCGAGTAGTCAGTGGTCACTATCAGTGGATCAACCCAGAGTTTCTATCATATCTAACATCTTCAGTATGGTTACGTCATTTCAAGTAAAGCACCACACATAATGTGGTAACCCAGATGCCTGACAGAAACAGCTTAAGAAAGGGAATTTGGCTCATGGTTGTTAGCTCATCATGGTAGAGTTTATGGCAGGAGTATATGGTGGATGCTCTTACCACAGCAGACCAGGAGGTAGAGCATGAGGCCAGATGCAGGGACTGAGCGGTGAGTGGCCTTCAGAGGCTCATCCTAATAACCTACTTTTTCCAGCCTTGCTTATTGAAGGTTCCACAGCCTCTAACCCAGAACCTCCAGCTAGGAAGCAAGCCTCCAGATCATGAGCCCATATGGGCCTTTCAGATTCAAGCCATAACCATATCCTGTGTCAGTAGCTCACTAGTAATTTTGTGATGTTAGAGATTCTCACATAGGAGTTACCCATTTTGGTTCTTCATTCGTAGACATGATTGCTGAGTTTTCAGGAGATGCATTAAAGCGGTAGTAGGTCAAACATGAGCAAAAAATTTGTGAAGAATTCTGGACTCACACTTAGACAATGGAGTCTAGCTCTGTGGGGACCAATTATGTGTGGTGCTTTATTTGAAATGATGTAACCAACCAACCATACCAAAGATGTTGGAAAGCTTCCTGCCATGACAGGTAGAACCTCAGGAGCAGTTTTTTACAGCAGAGTGTTTTAAGTTTAGAAGATGGTTCAGAGCTTGGTCAGTACCCATTTGTGTGAAGTGTGTAAAATGCTGGGAGTCATGGCAGTGCTGAGAACTGACCTCCAGACAGCCCGCTCCTCCCCTTTGAAGCACTGAGGTATAAGAACATCCGGGGCTAGAGTCATCTTTCTTAGTGATGTAATACATGCTGTATAGATTTTTGGTGCCCTGCTGGAGACTGAACTGTGCTAAAAGTTATGTCACATCTTCCAATGTCACTTCCATGAGCAATCAGGACTCAGATTGTAAAGGTTTTCCTTTCTCTGCTCCTGGAGTTGAGCCCATACTTTTAGAGCCCTGTTGAGGTAGTGTGTAGTGGAGAGAGTTAAGATACTGATAGAATGCATTTCCGTCTCAACTGAGCTTTTGTGCAAGCTCAGTGAAGCCTATAACTCAGTTTCCATCCTTAGTAAGTAGAGAAAAAAAATAATAGCTGTCACCATCAGCATTAAATAAGGGTGAAATTCAGTACAGGTAAATTAACTCTTTCTTACTTGGCCCTTCATGGATTATCAAGGACTTGTCACTTGTCCTTGTCCTTTGCCTCAATTTTCTTCTTCTTCTCCTCCTCGTCTCCTCCTCCTCCTCCTCCTCCTTCTTTGTGTGTGTGTGTGTGTGTGTGTGAGAGAGAGGGGGGGGGAAAGAGAGAAACAGAGGCAGAGAGACAGAGACAGAGAGAGTGAATGGGAGTGCCTACAGAAGCATGAAGAGGACATTGGGTCCCTTAAAGTTGAAGTGACAGGTTTCCTTTTTTCTTCTTTGATTAATGCTCTGATATGTTCCGTTAGCTGTCCTAGGATCAATCAGAAATTAGTGCATCTCCCACTATGAAGTGCCCATTTAATCACTTACTGAGTTCCTCTCTGCTTTTTATGACATGGATGTTGTATGTAGCCCAGGCTAACCTTGCACTTGTAGTAATTCTGCTGCCTCCCTCAAGTGCTGGGATTATTAAATCATTTATAGCATACGAGTCTATGATAGGACGTTGTTTTCTCTACTATTAATCTGCCTACTTTTATATCAGCACTGTAATACTGAATTGTTGTAGTTTTGTTTTATATATGTATGCGTTTACACATACATATATAAAACATGTTAATTTTTCCTAAATCACTTGCTTACTCTCTGAAACTATCTTTAGAGTACTTACAGAGCACAGGGAAACGGTGGTGGTAATTATAAGGCTTTCTGATGAGAACCGCTTACTTACCACACTGCCCCTCACTGTGCCTTTGGCTTTCCATGAGGACGTCCCATTTAAGGCTGTTTTGCCCAGAGCTCTTTAGAAGGTGCCTGTCCTCTCCTTGAGTTGGCTCCTCCTAGCATTTTACTATTTCTCCTGAGGTTTGCATGCAGCCTCTGAAAGCCTGGAGCAGAGCCAGAAAACTCAAGCAGGCCAAGGGGCGGTTGGGGCATCTAAGACAATAGATGGTGGAGAATGTGAACTGAAGGGACGTTGAGCCATCTGAAGCAGGCAGTCATGATTGTGATCTTCAGTCTCCCCAGTTTTCTGAGGAAGGAAAAAATAAAAACAAAAACCAAACACACACCAAAATTCTAAAGGTTTATATTTTGTTCTGCTATTAAAATACTGACAGTTAATTTAGAAAACTAACCTCCCCCCAAAAGAAAAAACCCAAACAAATAAAATCCAAATGAGCCTGAATATATAGCTCTTAAGGCTACACAGTGTCAATTCTCCCTGGGCCAACAGTTTGTTGCTGCTGCTGTAAAATATTTACCGAGGAGAATTGAAACACCATTTATTATTTATAGAGTAGGTGCTAGAATTGTACAGACAAACAGTGACCTGTGAACACTCCTTGTTCATTAGTGCTGGACAGGACATGAAGGTGATGACACACCTAGTATAACTGAGCTTGCATTAGGTGCAGAGATTGCTGCAAGCAGAACGTGTTTTCCTTTGGGCATTAGATCAGACTGGTCTCAATCTCCCCTGGCACCATTGGGGACTAGCTATTTAACACTGTGTGCTCACCGATGAACTCTCAGGATCAGAAAGCTTTTTTCTGTGAAAAAATTCATAGCAAGAAGGATTCATAGCAAGTAATTTTTAGTGTACTGCAAAATATACCATACTAATGTAAATATAATATATGTAACAAGGCATTATTTCCTGTGCTTTAGAGACAAGAAAACTGAGCTTGGTGTGTTGTAGCTGATTGCTTGTCCTCAAGTTAGAGGGAGTTTGTAAGCCAAACTTTATCCACCCTTTCCAGTAGTGTGTGTGTGTGTGTGTGTGTGTGTGTATAATTTTATCCACCTTTTCCAGTAGTGTGTGTATACTTAACACAAAATACATTTTTATAGACAGTATGCAAACAGCTCACATGTCCATGTGTCAACCTGTAGACTACAAGTTTAGCTAGCAAGGGTTAGGTCCTCATTGGAGGCAGCTGGAATGATGGTCACAGAGAAGATGGGGTACATGGAACCTCTGACTCAAGGAGATCCTGGTGGAACTGGAAGAGAGAACATCATAGGTCAACCTGACTTGTTCCCAGGAAACTAATTGGTTTTAATAGATCTTCCTATTCAGACCCTGTGGCTCAGCCTGTAATCCCAGCAATTGAGAGGCTAAGGCAAGATGATCAGAAGTACAGAGGTGGCTGATTCTGGGCTACAGACTGAGTTACAGGGGGTCAGGGAATATATATAATATATACATGTATGTATATGAGTGGTGGTGGCACCTGCCTTTAATCCTAGCACTTGGGATGCAGAGGCAGGTGAATCTCTGTGAGTTCAAAGCAAGTCTAATCTACAGAGCGAGATCCAGGACAGCTAGGACTATACAGAGAGACCTTGTCTCAAAAATAATTAATTAATTAAAGATAAATTAATAATTAAAAATAATACTAATAAATTAATTACTCAGAGTTGCCTAATCTTCTTAATTCTAGACATTATAATGATTTTTAAATTAGGACACATTTTATTAGATTTTTTTAAATTCTATTTTATGTGTATGAGTGTTTTGCCTGAAAAAAAAAATATATATATGT
>NW_022196900.1:14359576-14384636 GCF_008632895.1 Mastomys coucha
TATATATATATATATATATATATATATATATATATATATATGTAGTGTCCACAAAGGCCAGAACAGGGCACAGATCCTCTGCAACTGGAATTAAGGTACAGTTGTGAGGTTGTGAGCCATCACATGGGTGCTGGGAACCGAGTCTTCTGGAAGTGTGTTGCTATGGGAGGGTATTTTTCTCCTGAAAATGCATGAATAACTAGTTCATTAGTGTGTGATACCTTAGAGTACAGGAGATTAGGGCTGTGGATGGGGCTCAGTGGCAGAACGTGTGCCTAAGAAGCACAAGCACTAGAAACAGGAAATAAATAGCAGAGGAATTAAGGTTTTCCTCATTAAGGCATTTACATCCCACATCACTGAAGGCTGCTTCCAGTAAATCATTGGGCTAAAGAATTAGCCAGGCATGGTATGCATGCCTATAGTCCAGGCACGATATAGGTAGAGGCAGGAGGATCAGAAGTTTAAGGCCATTCTCAAATATATAGCAAGTTTGAGGCCAGTCCAAACAACATAGCAACTCTTGTCTCAAAAACAAAATAAATAAATCGATAAAACAATTATGAAGGCCTGGGCTATAGCTTGTTAGATCACTTGCCTGGAACATTTGAGGTCTAGGTTTACTTCCTAGCACCAAGGTGGGAAATAAAAGGAACAAAAATTATAATAAAGTATGCTAAAAGACTGAAAGCTAGTAAATCCTGGAGTGAGCATTTCAGGCTTGTGTTTCTAAACTGATGAGGCCGTGGCCCTGTGGACTGTACCTACCTTAGTGTTGAGCCTCAGCAGCACCGCAGAACAGAGATTAGACACCGTTTTCTAGAAAGAACCAGTAAGCGTCCTGGCCTTATTTATGGGCCATGTAATCTCAGTTATAAAGACTTGTTTTAGCCAAACAAACAGGACATTGTCCCAGCAAAACTTTCTTTACGAAGGCAGCCAGCAGGCCAGGCATGACCAGGGCCCTTAGGTGGTTGCGTGGCCATCCTTGCTCAGGAGTAAATGGCTAGATGGGTATTTTTATGCCTGCTTAGGGGGCTAGTGAGCATGGGGGACCATTCAGCCTCTTTGAGAATAGGTCTGGCTGCAACAGTTGCCTTCCACAGTTTCCAGCAGGGTGACTGTAATACAAGTTCAAAGGAGGGTTTATTTTTACTTTACTGAGGCATTGTGTAGAATGTTTCAAAAGAAGTTTTTGTAGAAGACAGAAAAAAAAATTGGAGCACTGAAGTTAGGTCATTAATTCTTTTGTTCTTGCTATTGTCTAGCTGATAGAACATATGGGCAGATGACCATGCAAGGAAGCAAGAAGTGAATGAATGAATGAATGTTAACAGAAAAGCAATGGTCTCATTTTGTTTTTAAAATTCTGTATCTTTTAGCTTTTGAAATAAACATATTGAGGTAGTAAATTATCGCAGTTTTTATGATAAGAACCGGTATCGGAGTCCTGCTGGATCGCAGGAGTCTTCTGGCTTCCTACAGCCCCGTGACAATGACCTCTTATTCAGTTGCAGTTTTTTCCTCAGCTCTGGAATGCTCTGCATTTTGAACCAAGAAAGAAATGGTTAGCAGTGTACTCTGGGTCCATTTATTCACAAATTTCAGACATCAAGGAAAGTTTAAATTATGCATAATTTTTGGAAGGCAGAGAGGAAGTTCATGTATGTCAGAAAATCCATGTTATGCCTTCATGAGGCCAAATTAAAGAGGCCTGGAATTTACCACTGGTCATTTACCATGGCAGTTTCCGCCCGCCCATCCAGCCAGCTCTGGCTCCTATGTTCAGTTTCCAGTCTCATTTTACACCACATGAAAGCTGTGGGTTTACTGAAAAATTTTCACAAGATGTATTGTAAACATGCATGGTTTGTGCCTTTCAAAATTACATTTCTGGTGACTGGAACCCCCTCCCTTTTTTTTTTCTAGAATGCATACACAGCCACAGCTATCAACAGCACCAACTTCTGCACCTCAGCGAAGGATGCCTTCGTCATTCTGGTGGAGAATGCTCTGCGAGTGGCCGCCATCAACACAGTGGGGGACTTCATGTTATTCCTAGGCAAGGTAAGGCCACCTGTCCTGTCGGAGGCAAACGGAATGTCTGAGTAAATGTACAAAATTTTGTTCCTTAATTTAAAAAAAAACGATGTAGCCTAGCACAAAACTAGAAGTCACTTACTGTGTAGCAAACATTCATGATACCTCAATGTGCACTAAGTACTTCTTCATTTACTTTACAGGTATTATATTCATTTAATCTCCTCAATAACTTTATGAGTTAAGCTCTGTTATTCTTAGTTAACAGGTGTGCAGGTTTTTTTGTTTTTGTTTTTAAAGAAGATATCAGGAGGCATATAGCTCACTAAAATACTTGCTAGCATGTGCAGAGCCATGACTTACACACATACAAAGAAAAAAAAAGAATTACGGAAACAGTCCATGCAGCGATGAGGGTTGTCTGGACACCCGGTTCCTGTCAACTTGGCACAAACGTAGATGCGTCTCTGAAGAGGGAGTCTTCATTGAGAAAATGAGTCTGTAAGACTGGACTGTAGGCCAGTCTGTGGAGGCATTTTTTCTTGGTAGAGATTTATGTGGGAGGGCCAGCACTCTCCAGGCTTCAGTTCCTGCTTCTAGGTTCGGCCTTGAGCTCCTATCCTGACTTTCAGTGACGGCATGTTATGTTACATTGAAAGTGTAAGATGAGACGAACCCTTTTCTGTCCATGTTGCTTCTGGTGTTAGCAGCAGGAACATAACTAGGCAGGGATGGTATTGCACCTGGAGTCTGGGGTCTAGCGTTCTGGATTAAACTCATGCTGCTGATTATGTGACTGTACACTTGGGATCATAATGGGGACACATTTTTAGTGTTGTAAGTCTTAGGCTGGTTAATCACCCAGGGGATCTAGGACGGTGCTTGACACATTGTTGACTCTTTTTTTTTTTTTTTTTTTTGGTGAATGTTAGCACTTTGGGTAGAATGTTAGATGTTATTATATAAAAATCCTTTTAAAATAGAGCTGTTAGGAAACAAGACCTACTTTCCTTAGAGCTGAGAAAAGAGTTTATTCCAAGCTATCAGGACCTTCTGAATTATAAATAGTATCATACTTAGATTCATTGCACCTGTATTTAAAACCAGAGGCTGTTTAGGCAATTTGAAAAATGAAACAATTATACATGTTGCAGCATCGTCAGAATGCCACTGCTCATGCCTGTGTCCCTCCAGGGAAGTCTCAGAAGTATTTCTGCAGTGAGCCACAGCATCCATACCTGTTGCTCATACTCATTCTACAACACAGTCTTGTACACCTTCTCTGTGTTGTCTTGATGATCTTCATAATTACTCACAAGCAGTAGGGTCAATTCCCCATTGTACACAATATTTATACACTGGGGTGGGGCAGCCACTGTACCTTTAAGATGTCTTTGAAAAGAACATGTTTTGTCTAGTGGAAGCATAGCTTCGTGTGTTTTGAAGTGTATAGCATCCTAGGGAACTGTCATCTGAAAACAATTAAGGGTAATTACTTTGAATATCTGTAATTAGGTTTACCTTATAACAGATTTGCCTGTGTCGTGTTTTTATGTGAGAGGACATTTTTATAGTGAAGGTGAAATGCGTCAGTGTTCATTAAGAGTCAAGAGCAGGATTTGATGGTATTACTGATCGTGTGGATGATACGTGTGGAGTCAGCAAGGGCTTAAGAGTCTCTGTTTCGTTTATACTGTTTTTATTTACAAATTCATAACTTATCCCTACAGCTAAAATAGAATGTGTCTGTGTGAGGGGTGGGGAGCGGAAGAGAGTGTTATACTAACTGCCTGATCATCCCCTAGAAGGTGCCCTATTACTGTTAGTTTTTTATATTCCATAGCAAAGGAAACTAAAGTGTAGAGAGGTCATTTACTGGGCAAATTTTGAGAACTAGAATGTGGCAAGGCTGGAGTTGCTATTCATGCCTGACTGATCCAACCATGTCTTAATTGTTATTTCAACTAACATTAATTTTATCCTTGGACTTCTACAGAGAAGCCTTTTTATTTAATAATCATGTTGATGTCAGAACTACCCCTGAAAACAGTTCTAAATACAACTGACTGTAGCTTTATTTATAATAGGGACCTTTTGTAAACAGTGTAATACCGAGAACTAGAGAAATGGCTAGATTTAAAAGCTGGCCTGGTAAACCATGTTCTATTGTGAGTTTAGAATATGATGAAGAAATATATAATTCAGACAATGAAAAGCCTGAGTAAAAATACTGGGATGTCATATTACTGTTTTAAAAATGTGTGTTAAGAGCTGAGCCTTGGTGACAGACATGTACTGAGCAAGCACAAGGCCCTAGACATGGTCTCCAGTATCACCCAGCAGAGAACTAGTGAGGCTTCACCTCCTTCCCCACAAAGTTTCTTTGTATAGCAGCCCTGGCTGTCCTAGAACTCGCTTTGTAGGCTGGCTTTGAACTCAGAGATCCAACTGGCTCTGGCTCCCAAGATTAAATGTGTGTACCTGGCTTCTCATGCCCGGCTTGAGAACTAATAAGTCAACTAAAATGTGCATTATAAAAATGAAAGCTAGTATCTCAGATGTTAACAGTGGATAACCCTACACTTCTCTTCATGAGGTTCCCTAGTTAGACAGTGTTCACTCTATTCAGTACATCCCTCTATAAGGAACAGTGCATAAACATGAGAACCATGGTTTTTAAATTGGCTTGTGGGTTTTGTTTTTAACATGCTAGTAATCTGACTGAAAGTTTTTCTTTAGACTTAGTGTATCTTTCTATTCATTCCACAAATAGAGACTGTTTCTCTTCAGGGTACTACAGACTGTCCTGGGTGTCCTCTGTGTGGTAACAGCTTAGGTAGTAGGAGATGGAAATCTGTATCCATTCTTTTCATTTGATATTATAAGCACTTCTAATTTCAGTAAACATTTTCTAAACCTGCTTATATATTTGTATCATTTCTTGACCAGAAATGATACAAATCCTCTGGTGTGTGTGTTTTTAAACACTTGAACTATTCTCAAGTTTTTTACTAATGTAAGTTATATTATGAAGAAACTTTGCACAAATATGCCCATATTAAATATTGCTAGCTTAGTTCAATCTTAGAAGCCTAGAACTGGAATTGATTAGAGTTCTTAATGTGATTTCCTAAATTAATATTTTAGTAACAACATAAATGGAGGCTGGAGAGATAGCTTAGAGGTTAAGAGCATTAACTACTCTTGCAGAGGAGTTCAGCTCCCAGCACCCACCAGTGGTTCACAACATCGGTAACTCCAGTTCTGGGGAGAAACCTTCTTCTGGCTTCCATGGGCTCAGGCATACATGCAGTACATATACATACATGTTGGCAAGCACTCATACTTATAAAATTAAAATGAAAGGTTTAATAATAGCAGTTGCGAAAGTTTCCTTTAAAACGATAAGATAATGCTCAGTTTGCATGTATCTTTTGATGAATTTAATACAAGGTAAATGCTAATATAAAACATTTGATGTTTTTTTTAGCCTTTCCAATAAACTCTTCTATGCCTTAAAAAAATAACTAATGATTTAAAAAAGGAAGAAAATATCTTCTGTTTCTAACACAATAAAATAAAATTCTTTATTTTCCTTTTTAAAATATAGTTCTGAACAATATGAACTAACTAGTACCCTCAGAGCTTCCAGAGACTAAACCACCAATCAAAAAGTACACATGGTGGAACTAATTGCTCCAGCAGCATTTGTATAGTAGAGGATGGCCAAGTTGGTCATCAATGGGGGAGAGGCCCTTGGCCCTATGAAGGTTCTATGCCCCAGTGTAGGGGAATGCCAAGGCCAGTAAGCAGGAGAGGGTGGGGTGGTGAGCAGGGGGAGGGGCAAGGGAACAGGGGTTTGTTCTTGTTGTTTTTTGTTTTTTTGTTTTGGGGGTTTTTTTTTGGAGGGGAAACTGGGAAAGGAGATATCATATGACATATAAATAAAGAAAATATCTAATAAAAAAAGTATAGTTCTGAACTGGTAGTGTAGCTCAATATTAGAAGATTCAGTCCTCTACACCACACACATACATGCATGTATGCATACATGCTCACATATACACACATGTACATATACACAAATATAAATTCTATATATGTATATATCTTCATTTATTAATAATATATGTACAGATTTTACTAACTTAATTATTATGAAACACATTAAAAATAAAATTTAAATATGAGACACAAGTTAAATATTCTCTAAAGCATGAATATAACAACAGAAAGAGAGAGAGAGGGAGAGAGAGAAATAACATAGATACATAGACAGACAGACAGATAGGTAGATGATATACTGAGATGTATATATATATGGTACCAGTCACTTTCACTTGTGCACGTTTGTGTGTGTGTGTGTGTGTGTGTGTGTGTGTATGCTTTTTCTGTGACACTTGAAAAAATATTGAGTGGGAAAAATATCTAATCTCAAAGATTAGTACTGTATGCTTCCATTGATAGGTTACTGATAAGCGACATTGTAGAATTAGAGATTTTCGTAATGCGATGGACTGTGGTCCTCTGGTTAAAGATGGTGTTGGGGTAATGGAGCTGAGGGACGGTCATGAAGGGCATGGCGATGGTGGCTGTGTTCTGTATCTGGACTGTGTCCGCATCTGTATTCCTTATGCTATTGAACTATGGTAGCACAAGATGATACCTTTGAGGTAGGGAAAGAGTACATAGACTCACCCAGAGTCATTTTTTTATATTTGAATGCATCATTTCTACAAATTCAAATTTTAATTTAAAAGTTTTCAAAGGAAACAAAAGGATAACACCACAGGTCCCATTTCTATGGGGGCCCTGTTCTCTCTGTAGAATGGTGAGCTACATTTGGCAAGGGCAAGAGCTTTCCTAGTTAGGAGATTATAGCCTGTGATCACTGCTGAATAGTATCATAACAATAATAGAGGCTTGTGAGCTACGAGTCTAAGTTTTTGTCTTAAAAATTTTTGATATTTGTCCCAATAAAACTAAGTCCCATCAAAACAATGTATTTATATTTCTCCTGTATAAAATTACTTTCCCTCTACTTTGTAATACCTTTCTTATATTGGTTGTATCTTGTAATTGACAGTTTATTTTAAGAAGATGTTCTAGTATAAATGCTGTAACCCAGAATCCAGTTTTTTATTATAACCAATTTTATACTATAACCAAAACTCAAAAATTTTTATATTATAACTGAAAATCTCTCAACATATAGTTTCCAAGGAAAACAGTATCCTAAGTGCAGAGTTTACATTCTAAATGCAGAGTTTACATTTGAGGTGGGGGTGGGACAGGCAGGAACACAGACCAGGCTTCCTATTGGGGGTTTTCAGAGTAAATTGTACCATCATGGAATGTATGTACTGTTATGTCTCTTTCAGAGGTTACATGAGCACAAAGCCAAGCATTAGCTGTCAATCACATCTCTGCCATTCCTTCCTCCTGACTTCTCACAACCTGACCCAGCGATGAGTTTCTTTCATTGTGGTCAGGTATCTTCTGCATTAGAAGTCCAGTCAGAAAAGAAAATGCTAGAGCACAGTGTCTTATTTACTTATTTGTTCTGGGGATCGAGCCCAGGGCCTTACACATGCTATACAAACATTCTACCACCGAGAAATTTCACATCCCAGGCCCTGCATTTATCTTCATTGATTAGTTACTTAGCTAACCTATATATTATGAGCCATATTTTAAAAATAAATTTTAACTGCATGAGACATATAAATTGAAGTTGAATATTCTCTAAAGCAAGAAGGTGATGGGTACACAAGAAGCTTCATGAGATAGAGGCTGTGTACATCATCAGTAGTTGGGATGCATTTAAGATTCGGGGCTTCATCTTTGATTCAGTCAGTAAGATCTCTGGAGTCAAAGCCCAAGAACCTGTATTCCTAGCCTCTGCAGTTTGAAAACCATTAAGTCAGCTCTGTTGAAAAAATACACAACCATCCATCCACTACACTTCTCTGAGGGTCCTACGTGCAAGAGAAGCTTTTGAATGTTGTCTATTTTCCGTGGCGTTCCTGTAAGTTTACCATTAATTTTTTTTTTTAAAAAAAACTATATGATACTCTTTAGATATATTTTGGCATCATTCCTACATTTGTCTTTTTAGAGGAACTATCACATGTCCCTGGAGTCATGTCTCACAACATATAACGTGCAGCTGTCCTAACTGCTTCATCTCAATATCTGCTTTGCTTGAGTCACACTTTGTTTCTAATTGGCCTCAACATTTCAAATGCACTTTGGCTTTTAGGGGGATGGCAGGAGCATGAGGAACCCCAAATCTCACATGAAATGTGCAGAATTTGAAGATAATATAAAAAATAGCTCATTCAAAATTTGAAATCATTGGATGATTGTGGTGCACACCTTTAATCTCAGAACTCAGGAGGCAGAGGCAGGCTGATCTCTGAGCTCACTCTGTGAGCCTGGTCTGTAGAGTGAGTTTTAGGTTATCCAGAACTACACAGAGAAGCCGTCTCTTTAAAACCAAACAAGCAAACAAACAAATGGAAATCACATGAATAATGGAAATAATATAGTTAACCACATATAAAAATCACCCAGTAAAGAAGCCACTATATGAGGTGATTATTAAGCTTATAGCCATAAAATTTGGAGACCTAGGTTTGCTCCATGAAAGCATCTAAAAGCGGTTGGATTATAGCTGAGACAGTGTATTGCATGCAATATAACTCAATGTTATGATGAAGGCAAGGGAGAAAGAAATGCTTTGATGCTGATAGTGAAGATGCTGCAAGATTCTTCCTGCCTGTTCTCAGCACTGGGTACGAAGTGATTCTAGAGGTTTTTTGCTTTCGTTTTTGTTTTAATGTCTGATGCTAAGCTAAGCAGAGAGCCAGAGAAGAGTATCTAAGATTCAGAAAGTCCATATCAAATATTTGCTGGGTTTTCCCCTGTAAAGAGTCGTGGGGTTGGCATCATGCAGTCATTGTTTGAATGGAACCTGTCCCTTACTCTGTGACCTTGGGGAAATTGGCTGACATTTCCAAGGGTTTTCCCCAATCTAAGTAATGGGGTAGATAATATTTGCCATCAAATATTTGTAGGATTATTAGCAAGTTGATATGAACCGTGTTAAATGAACTATAAAATGTATGACTCGAGGAAGTGTCTGAGTCGGTGGTTCTTCATAAGAAGCAAGCTGGCTGTTTTGTTAGTTTAGCATGGATGTGGATATTGGGTAACTTTTGCGTCACATATAGTCTAAACCTAACATCACAAAAATTACAATATATTTATCATGTATGCCATAGGAAATACAATAGGAAACACAGGAAAAGTTTTAAGACTAGAGAAAAATGTTGTAGCATTATTTATACCTGAAAACAATCTAAACCTTCAAATAGTAGAAAAATGGTTAAATTTTAAATTACTCATAAAATAAAATTGTACAATTGAGCAAGTATTTGCAGAACTTTATAATAATTCTCTTAAATTATGAAGTTTTTATTGTTTTGTATGCAATTTCATTATGTATGATTTCATATATGTAGGAATACTTAGAAAAACATACCAATTCCAGCATCAACAATTTTATGAATGCAAACCAACATTTTTTTTGCAAACCAACATTTTTAAAAATGCATACATTTATTTTAAAATTTATTAGCAGATTATTAACGTGTGAGGATTTTGCAGGAACCATATGACATTTGGAAAACTAAGTTATCTTTAATCATGAATCATCTAATCTGTGTTCTTAAATTTATATGATATCCATGAGTGAAGTTGATGTTTTATGTGGGTCTATGTAGAGTGTACATTTTAGTTTGCAATGGAACAGCCTTATGTAACTGTCACTGATGAAGAGTTTTCTTAAGTCTGCAGCAATGAAGAATTGTGGCTGGCTGCCGTGGGATCTCAAGTGTGGTCTCTGCTCTCTCTGCTGCAGGTGCTGATAGTCTGCAGCACTGGTTTGGCTGGGATTATGCTGCTCAACTACCAGCAAGATTACACAGTATGGGTGCTGCCTCTGATCATCGTCTGCCTCTTTGCTTTCCTAGTCGCTCATTGCTTCCTGTCCATTTACGAAATGGTAGTGGATGTATTGTTCTTGTGTTTTGCCATTGATACAAAATACAATGATGGGAGCCCTGGACGAGAATTCTATATGGACAAAGTGCTGATGGTAAGTACCTGGAGTGCCCTCCACTGCTTGAGGGATAAAATGATAACAATGTTTCCAAAATACCCCCCCTTAATTCCCACAAAGTAACACAGTATTAAAATTAGAGAACTGAATCATGAATGAAGTTTGTCTTGGAGAAACCGAGGTAGGTCTTCCTGGTACAGGACAGACTGTTTCAGACACATCTACTGGAACAATACTCTGTAATAGTTCTAACCACTCACTGTAACATCCTGCCTGCCCCCTACTCTGTGCTATATGGATTTGAATAGACTTTTAAACATGTCTTCTAGCTTCTGATCAAAGTGCTCTTTTCCGAAGTAGGTCTTAAAAGACAAAAGCCTTGTTCTCAGATCCTGTCTGCTCCAGCAACCATTTATCCAAGGCTATTACCGTCAACTCTAGTTAAAATCCATTATCCTAAGTCCCACAAGCTGGATTGAAGGTAAATGAGATACAGGAAGCATCCCATAAGGGTCAAAGTATTTTGTACTGACTATTCATAAGCATTTTGCATCCATATTCTTCTGTGAAGCCTCTGAGGTTTCTCTGTATTTGAAATTCAACTAAATTTTGAAACAATTTAAAAACCATATTTAAATGCTTTAAGGAACTGGAGAGTGGGTATAAACATTTGTTGCTCTGGCAGAGAATCAGGTATCAGTTCCCAGCACTCACATGACACCTCCACAGCCTCTGTCACTTCAGTCCCAGGGGCCCACACCCTCTTCTGACTCACTTAGCCACTGCATATACATGGCGCACGTACATAATATTCAGGCACTTACCCATACATATACATAAAATAAAATATTAGATACAGCTTTATTATTATTAAATGATACCAAACTAAAGATACTTAGGGCTGAATGTGATACATTGAAATAATGAGCTATTTTGTGGGAATGTGAGGTACCCAGTTAACTCTGAAGTAAATCTATAAAAAGAGATACTTTTTTTTCCTTCAGTAGTGAAAATTGAAGGTAATTAAACTCACCTGTTTGATACTGTCTCTGATAGCATCATTAACTAAATTTTGGATGCTTTCACAAGTCCTAAATGAATTCTGTCTGGTTGGGTTCATGTGGAATTGAATCTGTATTTCAATTTTTTGAGACTATAAAGCAGTTCAAGGGGAAATTTCCATTTTTTAACACACTGATTGATCAAATACACTTTTTAAAAAGTAGATAAACTGTCACTGTGTATGTAGCCCATGCTGACCTTGAACTTGTGCTTTTCCTGCCTTGGTCTCCTTGGTGTTGGGATTGGAGGTGGAGACCACCATGCTCTGTGGAATGTTAGGCAGGAAGTGCTCCGGAGCTTAGATGGAGCTCCACAGGCCCCTGGGGGATGCTCCTGCTCTAACTCTTTGAGCTGGGATTCCAACTGATGCTTTCCATAGTTCTGCTTTGCGGAATCATATGTAGAGCAGGATACAGGTGCTGTGAAGGAGGAAACACTAAAGCTAGATAAATATTTTAAGGTAGCTGACATGTGGTTTGGTTTGGGGTTTTTGAGGAGGGTACTTTTGAAAGTATTTCGTGCTTACCAGTACTACTTTCTAGGACTCTATTGTAACTGCAGGCAGATAAATGGGATGTGGTTGTGTACCTCTAATCCCAGGCTGAAGCATGAAACTTGCCATGAGCCAGCCTGGGCCATAGAGTGCGTGGCAAGCCTTCAAGGGCTACATAGTGAAATCCTGTCTAAAAATTTTTTAAAAATAATAAAAGTATAATATAAACTAGAAACTTTTGAACTGAAATTGGTTTAGCTCATTTAGCTTTGATATGGAAAATAAAACAAACAAAAATGATGTTCTAAGTCTGGGAAAAGCAAACTCTTAAAAATGTTAAATAAAATTATCTGCTAGAGCCATAGTGAGATTGTCAGAGTGGGTGATGGAAAGATTTTTATCTACGAATTACAATCCATCCCAGCCAATCTAGGCGTTTTCCTCTTCATTTAAAGTACTGTTTACCACACTAAGGTTGGATCATTAAAATTCACCTGCTGACTGAAATCTAAGAAGATCCCAAATTAATGCCACATGGTCCATGTTTTGCAGGAGTTTGTGGAAAACAGTAGGAAAGCAATGAAAGAAGCTGGGAAGGGAGGCGCCGCGGACGCCCGAGAGCTAAAGCCGATGGTAGGTGGCGATGAGGAGGCAGCCGCCCTCCACGACTTTCCCTGTCACTTCTTCTCTGTCTGTGTCCTCACTGACTGCACGTCCTCTGGAGAAGCGTTTGTTGTCTGTATCACGCAGGACATGCTGCTCTTTCTGTTTGCCTGCTTACCCATCACTTGGATGGCAGAGGCCCTGTCACAGCTGAGACTACCATCTGTGAAAGTGAGCTGAAAGGAACAGCGGCCCTGCCAGCGCTCAAGGGCCAGGGTGACCTGACCGCTCCACTCCAAGTCAAAGCTGTTTTTCTCGCTGTCAGTATTTAGTTTTCATCCCACGGGACATGTCGGGGTGTCTTTGAACCGGCAGGTCATTTCAATCATTCTAGAAGGTGTTCATGAAAGTTCCTTTCAGCTTGCTGAAGTTCATATTCCTCCTTTTTTTTAAAAAACAGTACTGTTCAGTTTACATTGCTGTCCTGTCCTCTGTGGACGTTCTCTTCTCTTGCTCAGGCTGTACTTTCTTTGCTGTTGTTATTTCTGTTTGTTTATTTGGTTTTGTTTTGAGTTGTTTTTGCCTACAAACAAGGCAATTTCCATCAATATCCACATGCCATCTTGGTAAAACGGTCTTCTCACAACACCTTCATTGTATCACAACACCTTCATTGTTGGAGGAATCAAGTCCTCCAACCTGTCCCAGATAATAGATAGATTTAGATAGGTAGATGATTAATACTTAGGTAGACAGACAGACAGAAAATTAATATGGATGGATGGATATATAGATGAGAGATGATGTAAATCAATAGGTAGCCAGAGAGATAGGTTTTTTTATTTGGGAGAGAAAAACGACTTTATCAGTTTAGCATCCCATGGGTTCTTTCTCTTAGAGATATTCTCCTGTAGTGTAATGGTGTGTCTCAAGCCTACATTGATCTAATTGGAATGATGCTACCAAGTCAACTGTGACATGAGAAATTGTCACTTGTACTGCCTGGTTGTCCTCACTCTTTAGGAAATATAGGCCCAAGCCTAAAACTTTAAAGGGACATATATAAAAACCTGAAGGCGCTAGTTCGCCTCTCCTCCCTTTGTGGAGCTTGAGGCTTCCACTGAGTCACTCTTCAGTAATAAGCATTTTAAGAAAGGAAGACATATTTGAAGCTGAAGACCAGCCAATTTGACCATGGACTTGACATATATTTCCATTGTGGTTCTTAGCAAGCAGTAGATGAATGGTGGTGGACCAGAATACAAGTATCCCTTCCCTACCAGAAACGCTAATTTATAGACACTGATCCTAAGAGAATTGCCCGAGTTGCATAGCATTCCATCAGGAACCACAGCCTTTTCCTAACTGTGACCCATCCCACACGCAATGTATTAGCACCCCTTCAGGATTCACCTTCACTTTCTGTTACCCATCAGTCCATAGCTTCCCTACAAGCTCGGTCCCCAAACACATAGTTTGTGCGTAGTGTCCTTCTGATGTCCTGGGCACTACAGCATTTGACCCCCCTTCCCCCCCCCCGCCAAGAATGTCATTGTTAAGAAGTCTCCCCATCCATGAAGCAGTAGAGAGCATGACTTAGACTACAACCCAGTTTCTTAAACATGCCATTAAACATTTCTTCTCATGCCCAGTAAACGTGTGGAGTTGATGCTTCCTGTCCCCTACCCCTTGTGACATAAAGAATTACTTAAGAGCTTCAGCACTGAAGCAGGGGTGTCATAGAAAATGAGCCGCCTGTTCTCATTTGCTGTGCTTCTCCCCACAAGAGCATCACGTCTGTTTTGTTATACATACAGCAACACCGCTGCCGTCTGCCTCCCTCCATCTGGGCTGTGTCTGCATTTAGGTTTTGTTTTTTATTATTATAGCCTGTAAAAATATTTAGGAAGATGTGGTTTTTAGATTGTCCTCTTGATTGGGTATTGTTAAACTGAACAAGAAACTGCCACTTGTTGAACTCTTTAAAAGAGCCTCACTTGTTTAAAACCCTTGTAAGATTCGTGAGGTCTCTGTACAGAACAGTTTGCTGAATGGGATGATGTGCTTCTGGAGAGAGGGCTGTCTGCCTGCTGTACAAGGATAAGGTCTCTCTAGGGTATGGGCTGTAGTAGTATGTTATGTGTGTCTCACTGGTGGCCCTGAAGTCTGGCCAGCCGTATCCCAGCATCATAGGCTCAAGAGAGGAGTCTCAACCTATGTTGCCCTGTTGCTGTTGTGACCGTGTGTGTGTACTAATAGCATCATTCATACCTCCTTTCAATGGTAATTTTCTAAGATTATGCTCTGTATGGCTTTGTTTTCTAGGCTTCGGGAGCAAGTTCCGCTTGAACATAGCCGACGGTTATGGACCCCCATTGACATTCCAAAACAATATATACACATAACTATGTATTTGTGTGTGTGGGTGTGTGTATATATGTATATGTATGTGTGTATATATATGTATATGTATATACACACACACACATAATCAGCCAAAATCAGAGAAAAGGAACAGGGATTTAATACCTTTTTTATGCTTATTTTTGTCAAACATGTGCTCCTTTCATACGGGTGGCTTTTACAAGGCAACTTCCGTCATTCAATGTTTTCAATTGTAATTGTCTTAATGGAAATGTTAGATTCATATCTGATTAACGTTTTTAATAACTAGAGGAAATTTTAACTTTAGTTACTTAACCTAGATAAAATTATTGTACCAAATTCTTGTGTAAGTTTTTGCAGGGGTCATTTCCCTGGTGTATGTTTAAAATCAGTATCTTATTTTACTGATGCATAAATCCTAGTGTGTCAGGCTAGGCATGTGCGTTCGGATAAATAAGAGATTTCTCCAATCTGTTTTCTCCAATCAAAGAAGCCATGCCATTTTACTTTGAGAAGCATATGAGTGGGCCCGTTATGGGAAATTTCATAATAGCTCATGCATTTGTCGGCCGACATTCAAAAGTAACCAACTCCTCAGGTATTTGTAGTTTACCCTAATGCTTCTATAGAAGAACGTAGGAAAAAGAGAGAAAGGGGTAGATAATCTTTATTATGCAAGCTTTTTTCTTGTATTTTTGTCTTTTTCCTCTTTGATTTTTAGTAGCATCCACCACACATTTGTGTGCCTGATCTGAAAGGAAGCTGGGGCACCCAGCAAGTTTAGCCTTTTTGTGTATTGATTTTCAGCTTAGTTCATTCTAGGAAGAATAAAAGAGGGAGAAGCATGAAGCACTGAGAGTCCCAGTGCTCGGCTTCTGTTTCCGAGGCAGTTCGGGAGCTTAGGGTTAAACAGCCATCTATCCAAATGCTTGCTATAAATCTGAACACACTGGCAGGTGCTCCACTCCTTGGTTATTCGTTGTATCCAGAGTTCTACAATGTGTAACTGAAGAATTGGTTGGTGTTAATCCTCAAGTGTGAATGTGCTTAATGTTTGGGGGTACGTTTGGGATTTCTTATTTTGCTGGGTTGTTTTTTGTTGTTGTTGTTGTTGTTGTTGTTGTTTTTAATTCCTAAAGCTTACCAGATATGAATGGCTAATATTCCATTGTTCTGCTTATTGTAATGGTGAATGCTTTAAGAAAAAAGTGTAATTTGCTAAGAATAATTCATGATCTGTTTATGCGATAACTCCTTTTTGTTACAATTTTTTTAAAAAAAGCTATTTTTGTTAATGTAAAGTAAATATTTCAGAGCAAATTTTTTAAACTTATTGCACTAAATACAGGCTCTGTAAAATAAAATTTAAAAAAAGCCTCAGCATTTATCATTCCATGGAAGGAAAATCTTTTGAAAGAAAGCATTGCCTATCAGAAGTAGACCGTGAATTAGACTGGTGTTATGGGATTGCATACAATGTCCCGAGGGCTCAATAAGCAGCTGTTTGCTAATGTGCTTCCTTTCAAAGGGTTGGACCTTCAAATTGCTGCAAAAGGTAAATTGTATTTTCTTTTTTAAGTACTGGTGTTCTTTAATCTAGCTAGGCTAAATTTTGCTAAATGCCTCAGTTTCTTTTTGAAGCTCATGAATATTTCTGAACCTTCAGAGTACTTGCAATAAGAGTCTGGACTAAAACCACAGCAAACCACACACACACAAACAAACACACAGTTAAGAGTACGTGTCTAAGCAGGATCTGGGACGCCAGCATTGAGAGAGCATAACTATTGTGAAATAATAATTCGCCAGAAATTAACATCTAACATCTAGTGTTGCCAAATAGTGTCACTGTACTTTTCTATCATTTGAAATGGAATTTAATTATGTAACTAACACCTGTCCTACTAGGTGAGAGAGGAAGATTATGTGAGAAAGAGTCAGAATACCGTGTGACTTGTAGCCACACAGATTTTGGACATTCAGAAACATTGGGAACTAAATTTAGAATGGGCCAGAGCCTGGAAGATGGCTCTCACACCAGAAGACATTCCAGGAGCTAGCCATTTTAGGAGCTGTCCCTCCAAGGTGATGTGATGATGGACTTGCACTTGGGAATCGGGTTCTGCTCACTTGGACCCCCCTGCATCATGGACTCTGGCTGCCCCTGTTCCATGTGCTCGCAATTCCAGCTACTGGAAGCCACCAGGAATGCTTTCTAATTATCATTTGCAACTAGAACTGTAATCAGAAAGAAAATTTGTATTTTTGTATAACTTGATTGTGTGCCATTTTATATAACAGGTCCTGTTTTACAAATAAATTTTGTTTTACTAACTTTGTGTTTAGAAATTATGCTCTGTGTGTAACCATGTCATTTGAGTTTAATTAATTTCCAGGCTGTTTCCCCTTAAGTAAGTTTGTGTGCCATATAGTCATATGCAAATATGCCTATTATGCAGGCGCACACAGAGAGATATTTGATGTATGGACTATCACTCTGCCCTGAGCTCCGTTCTTTGATGAATTTGAAAAAGCCTGGCAGAGGCTTTTTAGTGGTCCATGGTTTCTGCTTGGGTGTTCCTGCTGCCTCTCCCATTCATTTGCAAGTCCCTCTCCTGGCTATGGGCTGCCTCACTGCCATCTGCTCACCCGCTCACCGCTTCCATCCTCCGCCCAAGTGAGAAGAATAGACCAAGAACAAAACTCATCTGTGAAATCTGGGCACCTGAATAACTTTCTAAGCCATTTACTCTGTCTCATGACTTCCTCCTTCCCGGTGATGGTTTTCCGATACCACGCTCAAGAGTCCTGTCTCTGGAGTTAGGCTTGGGCTCACCTTTTATAAATGGTAGTGGTGTCCACAGTGCCAGATGGTTTCTGCCACCAGGTAGTTCAGAGTCGGGTACATGGTTTAGACCTCCTAGACTCCTGCCTCAGAATAAGTTGTCCTGTTACTGTAATATGGGAGGAAAAGGGTTAAATTTATTTCAGTAAGACTCCATGAGCCCCATCTTCTAGAACAGGCTTACTGGTACAATAATAAGAAATAATTAACAATTTCGTGAGGGTACTGAGTTTGTATAATCCTTGCATGGATGAGCAGAACTCAACACAGGTTGTTTTCTGAGCCCATTTAATGTGGTGGTTAATGTTTAGGGTTAATGTTTTCATCCTAGCCTACAGATAATAAAGTCCTAACTGGATGCCACTTGAGTAGCTTAGCTTGGTTCTCTGTCGTCTCCAGTGGAGGTACTTACTGAGTCCATTTTAAAAATATGCTTGAAATAAGTGTTTCCTTTGGTAGAGATGCTCTTTTACTCTTAAGAATTGCCTTCCTTCCTTTTTTTTTTTCTTTCAATGAAAGGCATTAAGCTGATAAGTATAATCTCTGCCCAACACCATGGGCCATGACATCTACCTTCTAAGTGCATTCTGAAGATTCCACCCTGCTGAGGTGTGGATCCCTTTATCCTGGTCCTGGGCAGCTTTAAGCTTGAATCCTAAATACCTCTCCCTCTGCAGAATAACAGGGAATGCATGCTCCAGGTATCTGCAAGCTACCCAGTGCCGCCACCCCACTCCATCTCCTGGCCTCAGACATCCCTGCCATGCACAGCCAGTGCTACTGTGTGCCCTTTTCAGGAGGTCCCTCGACATTTCAGAGCCGCTTTGTGAAATCAGCTGCAAACCCGGATCTCTTGGTTTTGGCAACATGTACATTTTATTTTATTTCTTATTCTTGGCTTCTCATTTGAATTGGGGTTTCCAGTGGCCTTACTGTAGTTTCTGAGGCGTTTCCTTCAAAAGGGTCTGTGAGCTTTCATCTTTTAATAAGCAAGTTCTGGGCTGTGGGGGCATATAGTTCAGCAGTAGGAGCAGCTGCTTAGCATTCACAAGGTCCACTACCACCCTTCTCCCCTAAAATATCAATGTCAGCTCAATATCGCTTTGTCTTGGCCGCTTGGAAAACAGACAAACAAACCAGCCTCAGAAATCTGGAGGCTTCTCAGTGCAGGTGACACAGTTAATCTCTGCATTCCTTTCATGCATGCCATCTGACAGAGAGAAGCACTTGCCTACAGTTGTTAAGATGTGGTCTGTGAATATATATTAGAGAATTATAAGATCCTAAGTAAATGCATGAAGCAGAGGTTTATGTGTTCTATATTCATAGCATAGAATGCCTTTTGCTTTAGATGCATATTCATGTAGCTGTGTATATTATGGAATTTGGGTTAGCCCTTTTGAAAAGTACACATTGTTCATCTGCAGTGGCTGCTTGCAGAATTAGCTTGTCTTCATTTAGTGGCATATGGTCCAGTTTTAGAAAAATCAGGATCTTTGAGTATGTCATGGGAAAAAAGTCTAAAGTTAGTAAACTTGAAAACAAAATTAAAGCTCAATTACTATATCCAGTGAAAAGTTTGAAGTAGCACACTTTTCCCATCTGAATTTCATAAATTTGAGCCAATCTTATATTCCATATTTTAAGAGGACGATTTCAATTAAAATTTTAACACTTTGAAAATATCTTTCTTACTGAAAACCCCAATGCAGAATTTTTAAGCTTGTGACTTTCTGTGGAAACCCTTTCTTTTCTACAGAGCTATTGTGTCCTTTCTTCCTCCCCATTTTTTATTTCTTTGTATGTGTAACAATAGACCAACAAAGATTGTGTTTCATTCTTGCATGAACAATTGATTCTTTTGTAAATTACAAGTACAGGCTTCAAATTTGGTATTTTCTAGGGGTTCATCATTACACTGGTCTTTAGTTTTAATACTCAGTTTTACAACCTAAAAGATTTTATTCCAGACCAGAAAGCTCAAAAAAAAAAGTGAACAACAAAAAACTAAAACAAACAAAAACCCCAAGTATTTATTCATAATATAACCAAGATCTAGTTGATTATGTAGACATTGATTCATTTATACATGTTCCAGATGGTTTTCACTTTATTTAATGGTATCCAGATTTAACATTTGAAATTCAGAAGCAGATTTGAGTGTCATAATATCCCTTTGTTCTTATAGAAACTCTGAATTGCCTCCCAGTGCATCTCAGTGAACATCTAAAATGTTACCTCAAGTGGTCAGAGCTCCCACTAACTCTCCATGGGGATGATGCTAGTCATCTCTGGCCTGAATCAAGTTTGTAACTAAAAATACTATATGATTTAGTTCTAGGTTTGGAAGTAGAAACTAAATGGGCAACATTAAATCATTACCTATCTTGATAATGATTTCCTACCTTGGAAGTATGAGGTGGATTGTGTCCTGAGGGAATTTTTGGCAATGAACCAAATTATTAGCAATAGGGTAGGGTGCACTCTAAAACGTATCGAAAGGGCATCCTTATAATTATCCATCTACCAAGATCCTTAGCTATTTTGGTGGAGCTGAGATAGGACACGGGGCTTAGTGAAACCAGTATATAACTCTTAAAGTGCATCTGTCAACATGAGGGAAAACTTGAAGATAATGATAATGCACTAACTGAAGTAGAGTGCCTACATGATTTAAAAAAAAAAAACTTAGTGAACAATTGGAGGAGCTGATGCCTGCATTAGATGTTCAGCCTCACCGAGCACACACATATCAACCTGGGAGGTATTGTCTGTATATGATTCCCGCCTCTGCCATCCCAACCCTCACAAGCCCCTCCCCCCCCACACACACACAGGAGAGAGCGGGGTTAGAGCACTCTACTGATAGATGGTTACTCCATTCCCCATGTCCACTTCTTCATGCTTTGAGGAAACCCGAGGAGTCCTTCGCTCCCCCAGCTCACGACTGGTATGTAGCCATTCTCCAGGAAGACTCTGTAGGCCCTTGAAAAAGCAGGCAGGAGATTGTTGAAGGTTTGACTCCAGTGGATCCCAGTTCATAGTCAGATGTTAAACCACTATGTTGTCTGGCTGAATAAAGGAGATCTAGCTGGCAGGTCAATGAAGAAATAACAAAAGTCAGGTCTCTGTGCACCCTTAAGGCTGGAATGAACCTTCTAGAGCTGCACATGGAGAGGCTACTTCTGTAAGTTTGTGTAATGGAAACTTATACAAACAAAAAGGTCCAAATTTTGTAACTTGATTGGTTCACCTATGATAGAAGCCTATGACTTAAAGGGAACTTTCTGATTTTGTCTTTGAACTTACCTACACATCCTGCTGGTTAGGAATATCATTTGTGCTAGTCGTTGCTAGACAAATGGATTTTGAATCCAGAAGTAAAAGTAAGCTGAAGAGATTTGGAGAATACATGCAGAGATAGAAGAGATTCCAAGGACTACTCTATCAACCTCTAAAAATTGTGATGACCTTCTTCACTTACTGTATGGTTGTCGGACCAGGGCCTTCTTTGCCCCAGAAATTGTGTTAGAAATATATAGAGATGTGGAGGCTAGAGGTTTTAAGTCAGGGATGACTTAGTCCTCTCCTTGGCCTTTGGGGTCTAGTGCTCTTCTTAGAGCTTCTTGAATTTTAATTTTCAAAGATGACCGTATGAACAAAGTCAGCTCTTTTACAATGTAGCTCTCTTGGTATGCTTCATTGGTGCTTTCTGATCCCTCCCATCCTCAATTGGAGTACTGAACCCCTATAATGAGAAGAGATTTCAGTTAGACAGACTTTGAATACTTAGGACCACTAAACACATTATCTACTAGATCTTGCATCTAATCAAGTCAGTTCATTAGGTGTTAGCTGGTTAGATGACCAGGCACAAGAGAGAACTTCCTGACAGGCAGGGAAGGGCATGGGGTCATCTAACAAAGGGACAGAGGGTCTGGAAAAACAACTAAAGACAAAAGCCTGTCTTTTGCAGATCAGTTTTCTGTACTGTCTGGCCCAGACTTCCTGAGCTTGAGTTTAGGCTAGAATGAGAATAAAGACAACTGGACCAGTCGATACAGTAGGGACCTGCTATTGTTGTCTAAGGCAGTCTGCACAGCCTGTGTCCAGCCTAGCTGTTGTCCTGGGTGATGAGAACATAAACAGAGCATTCTAATGCCTTTCTGTCCTTTGGGGTTTTTTGTTTGTTTGGTTTTTGTTGTTGTTGTTGTTTTGGTTTTTTTTTTTCCCATTTGTATCTATTTCCAGAGTAGTGAAATAAGTTTTTATGTCACATCTTGTCTCTTTTCGTTAAAAATAGAAGAACACAAAATAAGCCTTCCACAGTTTGGGGTCATCTACCTTCATGTTGTTTTGGATTCTTTCTTGCTGTGGTGTCACTACACTATGCATGTGAGGAAACAAACACGTAGGTGCTTGAACATGCCCCACAGATGCACTTGTCGCCCTGGTATTTGTGACTGCCATGACCAACACAGTGCAGACTTCACTCATGGTGTGTTACACTCTCGCAAGACTTAAGAACTATGTATATTAAGCAATCCACTTTCTGGAGCGATCAACTCTTACAGGCAAATGAACTGCCTGGAGCTCTTAATGGGATGGCTTTCCATCTGGCTTCAAAGTTCAATGAGCTTATATGAAATGGAGCTTTGAAATGTTTTACCTGTGCAGAAATATGAACTAGAAAAAAAAAAGTGCTGGTCTAATGCTAAGTTTTCTCTGTGTATAGACTCAGTTGCCAGAATTATAATGAAAACTGTATTTTAGTCTAACAAATGTATAGAATTTTTTAATGTAATAAATAAAATTTTATAGGAAAGCATGTCATTTGTCTACTGTGTCCTAACCCTTCCCCACAACCGTGGTGGTAGTTGAGAGAAGGCGGGTCTAGCTCTAGATATGGTCACCACTGCGTGAGAGTAGAAGAGAATCTCCTAACCATGCCTTCTCATCCACCTGATGGTCCCAGGGTCTTGGAATACGAAGTATTAATATACTAAACCACTTTTCTAAAGCACAGACTACTTTAATTGACCATCCAGGCTCTGTTGCTGGAATCTGAGTGACCATGTGGCTGTATAACTGGTAAAGTTAAAGCTGAGTCCAACCTAGGTAGCGGAGAGGGGGCCTCCCATGTGTAATCTCTGCCACGAAAAGCATTCATTGCACAGGTGCAGCGGTGTGGGCGACTCCATTTGCAGTGAAATTAGTAGGTGTGTGCAGTTGAGACGGGCCATTTTTAAGCAACAGCTGTGCCCATTGTCATTTTTTTAAAAATCTAGTTTGTTCGATACTAACCATTTCATGTGATATAAGAACTCGGGAAGGGATAGGCTTCCTAAGTGGGTCAATGGCAAAGCCAGTCCATCTGTCGTTGTTTTATAAATTGGGTTTTTTTCTTGAGGCCTAGGCTTCAGAGTGTTGCCTAGGTGGTCCTGGTGCAGGCCACTAACAGGAGCTGTTAGCGGAGTGTTTGTGAGGTATCTTCCAATCCTGGAGTTGCTTGAGATATTGAAGAACTAACCAGACCAGACTAGATTTTTTGTGGGGAAGGGGGGCAGGGAGGTATTATTCTGCCGCAAAGTTGCACTGTATCTCCTCTATAATCTTCCTGATGACTAAGTAGCCTATGAAAAGCCTCATTTCCTCAACTGTACCCTGAAGGTATTCTCTGTGCTTATGGCCATGACAAGTACACCCTGTCACTCTGACAAGTGTCACTGACAGGAATACATTCTGAAAAATGCATCATTAGGGAATGTCATTATTGTGTAAGTATCTTAGAATAGGTGTACACAAACTTAGATGGATACAGTATCCCTGGGTAAAATGGTTTTGGAAGATAAATCTCAGCATAGTGCACCCGTGGTGATTAAAATCTGAGCCAGTCAGAGAGCAGGAGAGCTCTTGAGCTCTTGGAGGGTAAACAGTTCACAAGAAGCCAGAGTCTTATTCGGCTTCTTAGCGCCTTCCTTGTATCAGATGCCCTGGGCGTAACCCACGTGTAGGAGTGAGGCCTTTAACTTGATCTCGTGCTTTGTTGATTGCCCAGATTCCAAGAAATATAACTTTAGGAGTTCTACCTCGGTTGAGTTTAGGTTGCTGGAAAAAGTAGAGGTGGCTATCTAAACGATCACCTGGCCTTATCAAATTCTTAATCGAGGTCTTATTAAAGTATCTCAGATCTCACCAAGATCCTACCTAGGCCAGGCCTGTCAGCTAGAGCAGTGAGAGGGTGGAGCAATGGGCCTTTAAGATGACATGGGGGCGTTCAGTCCTGTCTCCTCACACTGGGAGACGTGATGTTAGGGGTTTGTGGTCAATTACTTCCTCCATCTTGCAAAAAAAGAACTTTAACCAGAATCTCCCTACGCCCCCTCCCCCCAAAAAAAAGGCAAAAGAAAAATAAGAAAGGAAACTAGCCATTTAGTAGACCCTGGACTTGGGCTCAGAATAAGCTAAACTTGACCTTTTTTCTTTTATTTTCATTCCCAGCAAAAAGAAAAAGTCAGAAGTCAAAACAAGGACATGCATATAAAATGTTAAGTAAAAGGGATGGCCGCACAGAAGGTTAATAGGAAGGCCTGGGCAGGACAGGCTGTAAAGGTGATATAATAATAGTTAATATATTAAAATAACATTCATAGTTTAGACAGAAAAATTCAGGGAGGAAAAGAATTTTTTCAGTATTGCTCAAGTTGGTAAAGTAAATATTCTATACATTTTAAAGGTACAGTAGATGCTTTATTGATTATGTTGACATTGATAGCTGATAGGCTAATTGAAACTTGCTAAGATAGAAAGTTGTTCAGGATGATTTTTTTAAATCTTGAGAAATAAATATTCATAACCAATTTGGGGATTTTTGTTAGTTTGTTTCTTTGTGTTTTGAGACAAAGTCTTATGTAGTACAGACTGGCCTTGAACTAGTGATCCTACTGCATCAGACCTTCTGAGTGATGAAGTTATAGATATGACACATGAGTATTAGCTAATCTCTGGTAACGGTCTATTAGTTTTATGAGTCTTGAACTCCTGTAGAGTTGTCTGCTGACTGATTTTGGAGTAATTACCACCAGGGGATAGTGCCATTCCCAAAGGGTAAACATGAATATTGAGTTTTAAAATGGACCAAGAGTTTACCAACTGTGGTTTCTAATATTTTTATAGTTTTCTTTCCAGTGTTTGTTTATCTCCCTCACATCCATGAATATTATTTTTAGCATTTTCCCTTCATTGATTCTTTCCTAGGCATTTGGTTTTTCAAAGCCTCAGTTTTCATAAGACTGCTCTTGTCATGTTTTCATTGGTGTACACAGTGTTTAAATAACATGTGAGCACCTCACCCAGCATAATATACAGCAACAAGTACACCTCACTTCTGCCAAGAACAACACACTAGTGCTAGAACAGGCACACAACATAGCTCCTCAAGAACAACACACTAGTGCTAGAACAGGCACACAGTGTAACTCCTCCAGAACAACACACTAATGCTAGA
>NW_022196900.1:14384647-14398519 GCF_008632895.1 Mastomys coucha
GCACACAGCGTAACTCCTCCAGAACAACACACTAATCCTAGAACAGGCACACAGTGTAACTCCTCCAGCAACACTGAGCATCCTGTATTCATTAACCAGAGTATTGCACAAAAGGCCAGAGAATGTCAGGTAATCTGGCAAGATGATTAGTTGGAAGTCATTGAGTTAAAATGATAATTATGTTTGGTTAAAAACATTAATTAAGCTCTATGTTGGGAGCTTACGGGTAATTTCAGTTCGGTTGCTTTTTGTTTTCTTTGCTTGTCTGTTTCCATAAAGTATCTCTAGGTTTGTTTTTTTTTTAATATGAAGACATCATGTTATATTAAAAACAAAAGGCCAGGTAAGCTAATAAAATGATAGTGACTAATCTAATGGACTAGAAGAGAACATTCCCAAACAAATCCTAGTACAGGTAAGAATTTAATAGAAGATAAACATATATACCAATTAAATCAAGGAGAGGATTTTAAATAGAAGAGATTTAATACCATTGGCTCTCAGTGTGAAGATAAATCTAAGTCAAATCTAAATAGATTGGGGTAGGTATTTGGACAAAGGAAGAGTCAAGAACACAAGTCAGGAGGATTTAATAAACTTAGAGGCGTTAGAAGAATTATTAAAAATTACAAGCTGGTGAAATTCACATCAGATTTGTGGAAGATGTGCTGGTGAGGTCCATTTTAGGTGCTTTTCCCGAGCAGGTTCGCCACAGGGTGTCCAGTGCAGTGAGCATCCTTGAGGCTAGACAGAGACTCAGCCCAGTGGGGGACAAAGCCAGCTGTGGAGTTACAAAAAGAAATGTGGATGGCGGTGTGGGGGGGAGCACAGCAAGCAAAGTGTGGAGGTCACCAGGACACTGCCCAAGTCTTGAAAGGTGGATAGAGATTATCCAGATGATGGAATAGAAGGGCCAATGAACATGGACTTGTATGGCAGAGTTGAAGAATGGAGAAAACAGGATCACCTAAACAAACATAGCAACATGATGACTGGGGGTGATCAAAGCAAAGGACGTGCAGATGTGTGAGTGTGAAGATAGGGTGCACTGGCGTGTTCCAACCCGAACTGAATTGTGGGGAGCCTATAACAGGCTTAAAGCAGAGGAATGACCCAGGTGCTTGAGCCCAGAAAGATAGGGAACTGTAATGGGAGACAAAGATATGAAGAGGCTGGAGCAAGGTCCTGAGGAGGTTGAGCAAAGAGGGCAACAGATCAGCAGGCATAGTGAGTGTGTATGTGTGTGTGTGTGTGTGTGTGTGTTTGTATGTGTGTGTATGTGTTTATGTTTATATATAATGTGTGTATGTTGTGTGTATGTGTGTGTTTATATATAATATATGTATTTATGTATGTGTATTTATATGTAATTGTGTATATTGTGTGTTTATGCATATGTGTGTTTATATATAATTGTGTGTATTGTGTGTTTATGTATAATATGTGTATTTATATATAATTGTATGTATTGTGTTTATGTATAATGTGTTATGTATGTTTATGTGTATATTTATATATAATGTGTATGTTTATATATAATGTGTATATTTATATATGTGTGTATAGTGTGTTTATGTATAATGTGTGTATGTATATAGAGATAGTATGTGTGTGCATGTGTATATATGTGTGTGTGTATACTAGAAATCCATGCCACACAGCCTTCCTATTTTCCTCTCTATATTTTTGAGACAGGATCCCTTACATGGAGGCCTACCCCCAGGACAATGATTACCACCTCTTTTTGGGGGGAGCTGTTGACAAATGACTAAATTCATTCAAGCTCTGGGTCTCTAAGTCACTGACTATTGGAAATGCCAATGAATCTTCTGCTCAATGCTCCATTTAAAATCTCCATAATATATAAAGAAGTAAGTCAGAGAAAAGTTGGAGATCTTTAACCTAGTTCTGTGGATAGAAAGGGTTTTTCCACAGCCCTCTGTATTCTCTGGGTTTTAGCTGAGAGTTCCCAACCTAACCTGACTTAGGTGGCTGCAGGGAGACTCCCCTGTTTGTCCCCTTAACTGTAATATGTTGAAAGAGCAAAGATTAAGTCTTTAGTTTGGATCCCAGCAACATGGGGGAGACATGGGCTATGTCTAAAAATGAATGAGATGTGAAATCAGTCGGCCTGAATGTTCGATTGGGATAAGGGGTCCAGGTAGAGGTGGGAGTCTTGTGTGAACCTCTAGGTCTCGGTCTCTATGTGGAAGAGAAAGAACCTTGTCTCGGTCTCTATGTGGAAGAGAAGGAACCTTGTCAAGCCCTGCTTGCATTAGTTAGAGACAAGATAAAAGAACAGAATTGAAACATCTGGATTCATCTCCAATCTTCTAATTTAACTGCAGGTTATTTGCTCTTTCTCTGCCTTAGTTTCTATACCTGTGAGAGGAAATATATTCAGCCCATGTGGTAGGATTATTTTGATAGTAAATGTAGTGGATAGGAATACACTTCAAAACCAGTCTGTGCAGCGTAATTGGTATCTCATTATGGTTTGATACCTAAAAGAGACAGAATGCTAGAAAGGAGAGGGAAAGGACCTTGGAGTCGTAGATAAGGGATTGAATTTCCTTCTTCCACTTGTATAAACTGTGTCATCTCAGGGAGCTAGGAAATCTTTTTGAGGTTCAGTGTCTTCCTTTGTAAAACGAGAATAATACTGTCTTACAGGGATTTCTATAAAATTTAGTGATAATTTTTCATTCACTTAAATCATTACCTAATGCATATTCAGAATCTCTGCAGTCTATTATGAAAAGAGAAATCAGAATTGAACAAAGCAAGCTAGAGTCTCTGTATGGAAAAGCTAATGGTGGGTGAGGTGCTAAAATGACAGATCAGGACAATTGAAGACTCTCTCCTCCTGAAGGAATGATTAAGCTGGCAAAAACTATCGAAGCAACTTTTGCCAGACTCCAGAATCTTAACCATAGTAAAAACAATGAACAGTAACCTATAAGCAGGAGAATACTAAGTGAAGAAAATGTAAAATATATATATATATATTGAGGCATTTTAGCTTACCAGGGTGATATCCCCATACACTAGATCCATGGCAGCTGAGGACATGGTAGCATGGCCTGTGCTCCCAGAGTGGCTGGGGCTGCAGACCAGTGTGGATTGTGAGTGATAACACAGGTGGGCAAGAAGCAGACAGGCAGGAAAAACCTGAGAAGAAACAGTGTAGGGCTGGACATGGATTAGAGAATGAAAACTTCGAAATGTCCCTGAATATGACCAGAAATCTTTACAGGCTGCATGTATCCCCTTGGGTGGGGAAAAACATGAGGGGTAAAAGGAAAGAAAGAAAAAAACCTGAGACTTGAAGAGTAGCCTGTAGGTGACTTTGAGGATGCAAACAGGAAGTGAGGGCTAAAGCAGAGTGGAAACCAATGCCCTTGCTGGGCATTAGGGTATGCCCACAGACAAAAGGAATCTGCAGACTGGGAAATTATGTCTGGGGAGGCACAGGGTGTTAAGAGAAGTGTTAAGAAGTGTTAAGAGAAACAATCACAATACTAGCAGAGCAGATGTCAATGACCACAGATCAAATTTTAAATTGACTATCATTTTTGCAAAAACAATAACAACGGCTACAAACCCAAACCATAGTTTAGAGAAGTGAGTACATAAATAACTGCACCCACAACAAGCAACAATTTAAGGAAGAGGAAGAAAGAATCCTAGGGAAGGTAGGAGACACAACTCAGTTAGGAGAGTGTTTAGCCAGCATGCAGGAACCCCAGCACTGCATAAAAACAGACATGCTTATACAGGGTATAATCCCAGCACTCAGGGAAGGGACAGGAATGAAGCTAGAGAATCAGAAATTCGTAGCTGGTTACATAGTGAGTTCAGAGCCACTCTGGAGTACATGAGAACCCATCTTTAACACACAGACATACACACCAAATACACCACACACACCACAGACACAGCACACACACCTCAAACACACACACATGCACACACACACACACACAAAACACACCAAACACAGACACACACACACTCATACACACCACACCAAACACAGACACACTACCCCCCCACACCTAAACATACCACAGACACACACACGCAAATACACACACACAACACACCAAACACAGACACACACACACACACACACACACACACACACCCATACACACCACACCAAACACAGACACACTATACACACATACATTCCAAACACACACACACACACACACACACACACACACACACACACCTCTGCCTGGAAGAGGTAGAATCTGATTCCAGAGTTGACACATTATAATATTTAAAATGTCTTTAACAATAAAATATAAAGCACAAAAAGAAATAAAGTATAATCTATTAATAGAAAACTGTAGTAGAAATTCTGATACCGCCCAGCTATTGACCTTACAGAGCCTTTAAATTAATTAAAAATTAAAAAAAAACATAAATCTGCATGTTTATGAAACTCAACAAGCTTCATGCATACTATATTCAAAGAGAGCCACTGTAATCAAACTATTGATAAAGACAACAGCAAAGAAAACATATTGTATGCAACATGAGTTAAATAATTCATTATACATATGCAGTTCTTAATAATAAAATTATTCTTTGATACTTATCAGGAGTTAGGACAGGCATAAGACAATGAGATAAAATATTTATAGTGATGTAGGGATAAATGCATCAATCCAGGGTTGTTTACCCAGTAATAATGTTCTTTGAGACTAAAGGAAAAACAAGGATACTCCCAGAGAAACAAAATCAGAGCAAGTTTGTTGGCACTCAATCTACTCTTCAAAGAAAAAAATCCTCAGAGGACTTCTTTCAGGCAGAAATGAAAAGACAATAGATGTTTACTTTAGCCATATCCAAAAGAAAAAAGGAAGGAAGGAGGGAGACAAGGAGGGAGGAAGGGAGGGAAGGAGGGGGAACAAGCAAATAGCTCCACAGATAAAAATATAAAAACTACCTCTGCATTTTGTCTGTATCCTTTTTTAATATATGCTTACAGCAATAAGTATAAATTTATCTGAACAGGCATCCCCAATGCATAGAGGTGTAGCACATGTTCTTCGCAAGCCAGCGTTCAGCATGAAATCTGTACTTTGCTTGAACGCCAAGATGGTGAAGTTGAATAGTAATTAACTTCATGAGTCCAAGCTCAGCAACACTCAGATGCTAAGGGAGCTGGAAAGGAACTTGTACCTCATCACAGCAGCCAAGGGAACAGAGCTGATAGTAGTGGGAAGGCAATCACGTCCTTTGTTGCGTATCCTTAACTTCTAGCTTATTGGGAAAATTCAAGTCCAGCTAGTATGGAATAAAAAAAAAAAAAAAAAAAAAAAAAAAAAAAAGATCAGCAGGAAACGTGTGTGGTCTTTATTGCTCAGCAAAGAGTTCTACCTAAAACCAACTAATTAAAGCCACAGGAAAACAAACAAACTTGTCCTGGGCACTGCACTCTGAGAGCCTTGTACAAGCAATCCCAGAAGGCTTGGGCCTTCTTCCAAGGGAAACGAATGAGCAAGAGAACGTGCGTGAAAGTGCAGGTAGCTCATAACAGCGAAGGCACAGCAGAATGATGAGGGACACCATATTCCTAGGTATGTAAGAAACTCAAAGATCCTACTGGGGGAATTTCCTGAATTTGACTAAAGTCTTGTTCACTTTTTTGAAAGTGGTACACATCAGTAAAACCAAAGGGGAGGATGCGGCAGCAGAAGGACAATGGGAACTAAAGTGCTGTTATTTCGCACTAATCTCTTGCTAATGTGAGATGTTAATGATGAGCGCCAGAGCAGCATTATGAAAGCATCTTCAGGAGAGGAAATGAAGGAATCAACAATAAGGGTAGAAAAACTGATTAGCCGAACATAATGAGCAAGGTAGTAATCTCAATACTAAGGAAGCTGAAACAGGAGGATGTGAGTTTGAGGGCTAGCCTAGGCTACACAAGAAGACCTGATACAAATTATAAATTGCTTATTTTTGACAATTTTAGACATGGGTTTTAGATTGTGATTATTTTCACTCCTCATTGCCTTCTCTCTCTCCTTCTCCTCGTGTAACCCTTCTCCCTTCTACTGCCCCGTCTCTTTTTAAAAGATGACTCACGAGGTTAATTAAGGTTGAACATTGGCACGAGGTCATTTACTGGAGCATGGGCAACTTACCAGTGGTTACACCAAGGAAGAGATCACATCCCTCTCCCCAGTAACCATCAACTGCCAGTAGCTCTCAGGGAGAGGTAGAGTCTCTGAGCCCTTCGCCAGTCCTTGATGAAATGTTGCCAGTCTCAGTCTTGTACAGGCCTTGCATGGGTCTCTATAGCATGAGTGCAATGGTCATGTCGTGCCCAGAAAACATTTCACAGCACATTTCCTTATCCTCAAGTACTTCCTGTCTTTCCATTGTCCTCTCCCACAGTGTTGCATGGGTGTGTGTGTGTGTGTGTGTGTGTGTGTGTGTGAGAGAGAGAGAGAGAGAGAGAGAGAAAGGGAGAGATTGTTCTATTTAGGATCAAACACTCAGCAGACGCTTATTTTCCTCATTTTTTTTACCAATTATGAGTCTCTGCATTAACCCATAACCACTGCAAGTAGAAGCTTCTTTGACCCAGAGTATAGCACTGATCTGTGGGTTCAATCAAGCAAGCAAACCAACAACAAAACAATTGTGGTTTTGAGTACACATGAAAGAATCTAGTAATGGGGCATTGAAAGACATCAAAGTCCAGACAAACAGAAAACAAAGAACAAAACAGCAAAAGGAAGCCCTTGCTCGCTGGTGATTATTTTGAGTGCAAATGGATAGAGCTTTCTAGATAAAGGTCAGTCAGAGGGATGTGTTAAAAAGTAATATGACATCTCCAAAGGACTCAGCTTAGATCCAAAAGCACATCAATTAGGCTGAAAGTAGAAGACTTAAAAAAAAAAAAGTATTCTGTGCAAACAGTGGCCAAAAGCAAGCCGGCTGTACCAACACCAGGCAAGCAGATATTAAGACAAAAGAGCATCTTACAGAGAATATTTTATCACGATAAACGATCTGTTGATAACCTATAGCAATGATAAACATATGTACAGTCAATAAGAGAACCCCAGACTCATGCCGCAGGCCTGGGGAGGTAGCTAACTCAGTAAAGTGCTTGCTGTACAAACAGAAAGACCCAGGTTCAGAACCCACATGACAGTCCAGATGTGAAAGCATGCACTTATAATACCAGCACTGGGGAGGCAGAGGCAGGTGGAGCCCTGGAACTTATAGTCTACCCTGCTTTCAAGTTCTAAGTCAGTGAAAGAACCTGTCTCAAAAAGACAGGTGGAAGGCACCAGAGGAACTCATTCAAGATTGACTTTTGACTTCCACACACATGTACATTTACATACTTATATGTACACATATGCACACACACACATACACACACACACACAAAGTTCAAGAATCAGAAACTGACAGAATTAAAGAAAGAAGTAGATAAATTAAGACTAATAGCTGGAACTTCATTCTTCTATTTTCTCTCCTTTTCTTTTTTTCTGTTGTTTGTTTGTTTGTTTTCAGAGACAGGGTTTCTCTGTGTAGCCCTGGCTGTCCTGGAACTCACTGTGTAGTCCAGGCTGGCCTTAAACTCAGATCCACCTGCCTCTACTTCCTGAGTGCTGGGATTAAAGGTATGCACCACCACTGCTGGGCTTCCATTTTCAACATGGATAAACAACTAGACCAAAGATCAAAAAGAAAATAGAAGAGTGAACACCACAAACCAGCTAGCTAACGTGTGCATCTGTAGCATGCTCCACTCCACAGCACTATCCTTAACAGGACCTGGAATGCTATTTAAGTCTTAAACTTAAAACAGACCATGCAACAGTACCAGTAAGTCGTAAACAATTGTATTATATAAAGTGTGTTCTAGGTCACATAGGAATGAAATTTGAAATTATTAACAAGAAACTTTGGTAAGCACACTGGGCTGTGGCAAATAAACAACACAGCCCTGAATAGCCACTTAGGATACAAGGGAAATAAGGAAATATCCAAAGACAAAGAAAATGATGCAACATACTTAAACTGATGAAAGCCCCCTAAGTGAATACATATCGGGGAACATATAGCTACCTGCCAACATTTTAAAAGATGCCAAAGCATTAGTCTTAACTGCCACCTTCCTAGGCTCTGAACGAAGTCAACCCAAAGCAGACAACAGAATGAATGTAAAGGGCAGAGTGGAAGCAATGAAAAGAGTAAGTACGTGAAAGAGCAAGGCAACTTTGAAAAAGATGGAAAAAAAAAAACCTAAGAAACTCTTAAATGGCTTGACCAAGAAAAATTAACACTGATAGTTTTTAAACTCTCTCAAAATATAGACGAGGTAATGTACTCTGATAACAAAGTCAAAGACATCACAAGAAAAAAAATCTATAGATAATTTAGGAAATTATCCTTGTGAATATAGACAGAGACATTTCCAGTAATAAACAAATGAAGTCCACTGGCCTATCCAGAGAACTCTGTGCTGAGCCAGGTGACATCTATCTAGGAAATGCAAGAGTGAGCAAAACACACCCAGATGGAGAAGTACCCAAGCTAACCAGCTCATGGGTCCAGAGAAGGCTGTAGACCAAATCCAAAGGCCTCCCATGGTGGCGTAAGAAACACTCGACAAGCTGGGAACAGAAGGGGACTTCCTCAGCCTGTTATGGGATATCTACGAAAACAAAAGGCAAATAAACAACATCATAGTTACTGGTGAAAGACTAAAAGATCCCTCCAGATCAAGAAGACAAAAGTGTGCCATTTCTATTCAGAATAGTACCGAGGAGGTCTATGCAGGAAAATTAAGAAAAATAAGTAAGAGCCTATAACTTCAAAAGAATAATTCAGAGCCCTTTCCTGTATGGCCTCATGCTATGTAAAGTCATAAAGAATGCATAAACACAGAAAAACTTAAAGCTGATAAATTAAACATTGTTGGAAGATACAGGGTTAAACTGCACACAAGACATTTTTGCTTCTACACAACAGCAGTGAACAATCTGAAAAAGAAGTGAAAATAGTCTCATTTACAGTAACTTCAAAGGGAATAAAACAATGACAGATAAATTTAACTAAGTTGATGCAAGATGCTTACACGGAAGTCTACAAGCACAGAATACCGCTTAAAGAAGATACTAGTAATGAGATGTCTGTGCTTACCAATTAGAAAAACATACATGGCTTTGCTCCCTATAGTAAGCTACAGAGTTACGACACATTCTGTCACTTTCCCTTTATTCATTCAGAAATGAAAGTTAATGATTTGAAAATTCTTGAACTACAAAGAAGCCCAAATACCTGAAACTGTCTCCAATTCCAATAGTAAGTTTAGGAAAGCACCAACTTCTGATGGCAAAACCCATCAACAGGCCAACATAACACATCAACAGGCCAACATAAGACAATTGGTTCTAACATAAGGTTGGCAATGGAAGGAGTCGAGTTAAAGAATGGAAGAAAATCTCTGTGCTTACAATGAACTGATGGTAGTAAGGACCAATGGATGAAAGAATAGTTTCTAAATGTCAATAAGACATTCTAATGCCAATAAGAGATAGTAAACTGGACTTCATCAAAACTGAAAAGTTTATACTTCAAAAGTCAATTAATAGAACTGATCTTGGGCTCGGTTACTGACGTTTCTGCCGCACAAGCATGAGAACCTAAGTTTAGATTCCCCAGAATCCTTGGAAAAAGCCAGGCCTAGTGGCACGTGCCTATAACTTCAGCTCTTGGGGATTAGAGACATGCGGATGCCTGAAGCTTATTGGTTGGCCAGCATACCTGCATTGATTAGCTTCAGGTTAAAAGAGAGACTGTCTCAAAATAAATAAGGTGTGTGTGTGTGTGTGTGTGTGTGTGTGTGTGTGTGTGTGTGTGTGTAAGTAGAGTATGATTGAGGAAAGACACCCAACAACTCTATGTAGACTCCATGTGCACACAGCATACAGGTGTACACACATCCACATATGTATTTGCACACTCCTACACTTAACAAGAACATATACTATACACACAGAGAGAAGAGACAAAGTAGGAAAGCACAACCCCACCAAACAGAAGAAAGATATTTGCTCATCATGCAAATAGCATGTGTATCTGACCTGGTTCTAAATGCTACACAGATAAAGAACTCCTACAATTAAGAGCAGAAAGGTAAGCCAAGATGAGCAAAGGACTTATAAACATTTCTCTAAAGATTTTTTTTTTTGATGACATGAAGGACATTAAAGCTGCTGAACTTTATTACCCATCAAAACAGCCATGAGATATAACTTCATACCTGCGAGACATCTATGGTCTCCTGGACATGAACAGTGCTGACAAGGACATGGAGCAATGAACCTTCCTACAATGCTGCTGGTTTAGGTGTTCTCAGTCAGTTAAACCCAGGATTACTTATGACCCACCACTTATACCTAGGTATATATCCAGAGTAATTGAAAACAGATGAGTTAAAAAAGGTGTACAGAAGCTTACATGGCCACACTATTCATACTGCTCAAAAAGTACAAGTCATTGTCCTTCAGATGACAGATGATGGCAAGATGAAGCGCCTTCACACAGTGAAAAGTGCGGCCATAGAAAGGAATCAGAGGCCAGTGAGTAGGCTCAGCTGGTAAAGTGCTTGGAATGCAAGCTTGATGTTCTGGGTTCAGTTCCCAGAAAGAAGGAGAGAGTGGTATCCTGGATGTCTTCCTCTCTCTGACCTCCACACCCACACTGTGGCATATATGCCCCTCCCCCCTCATCTTATAAATACCCGAGACAATAATGAAACAAAAAGGAATTCATCATTGACATGTGATATGATACGAATGAACATTGAAAATACATCAAAGAAACCAGACACAAAATGAGATCCATTGTATGATTCCGTGTACATTAAGGGTCCCAAATATGCCCAGCTCACAGAGTGGGAAAGCGTGTGAGCAATTGCCATAATCTTTGAAGGATCTTGGGGGTTACGCATGGTTGGTATAGGGTTTCTTATTGGGTGACTAAGATTGGAATGAGATGATACCATTGGTTGTATAACTATACAAATGTATTGAATGCCACCAAATCACACATTTTAAAATGGTAACGTTTATGTTATATGAATTATTTTAGAAAACATAAAAGCTAATGACACTATTAGCTACTTTTTCAAATTGTCTTGAAATAATTTGAGTTACAAAGATTTAGGATGAAAATACAAAGAATTAATGAATGTATTTTATTGCTTTGGCTTTTATTACATTACTCACCTACTTTCCCCTCCTCATTTCATGTTCACAGACCTTCTGTTAAGTTTTACAATTTTTCACCAAGGTCTTTTTTGGTGAGAGAAAAAAGACTGTTCTAGTCCATGTTCCAATCTGAGATCACATGCTAAATTAGACTTTAGCATTTACTTCATTAACATCTTTTCATTTGGGCTGGTACCTTGGTCCTTCTTTGTCACACGTGACATTTTTTTTCTTTTTTAAAGAACCAGGCCATTTGCTTTATAGAATACACTTCAATTTCAGTCATCTTAAGTTTCCTCATAATCTTTTTTCTTTTATTTTCTTAAATTTTTATTATTTAAATGCATATTATCATCAAACATAATAATATTGAGTATTTTGATAATCAAATAATACATAAAAAATTTGATCAACTTTTATATTCATATCCTTTCATACCCTAAAAAATATCATTAATGAATATTTAATACTATCCATAACTGAGGATCCTGTATCTAATGTTGAATACTAAATTGTTTCAAAACGTACAGAATATTCTTTGGGAATTAAGTATAGTAAAGGAGCATAAAATATTAAAAATGAAACACTAAGGGATATATCAAAGGCCCTTACATGATACCACCTGACATAGTGAGAGAGTATTTAAAACACATTATATATCTGTGTACATCGTTTAACAGTCAGTTTACTTTAAAAAAGATTATCAGTGTTTCTAGGAGAGAAATTATTTTACCAGTAAGTATATTTTAAAAATTTCAAGATAGCAAAAACTCTTTTGAAGTTAAGATAATGCTAATTTCAAGCACGGTGAGAAAAATTATCAATAATATTTCCATGATTGTTGTAGAACATGATTTTAATATTTTCAATTGCTAATATTCAACAGACAGAATAATTATTTTAAGATATATTTCATTGTTATATCTCCCTTTTCATTTCTGATTTTATTAATTTGGATTATCTGTGCCCTCTGGTTGGTCTGGCTAAGGGTTTATCTATCTTGTTGATTTTCTCAAAGAACCAGCTCATAATTAGATCTTGAGACAAAGCAATTCTGCCAGCTGTGCTGAATACTGTGTCTTCAGGGCTTCCTGTCAGGAGTAACCTGCCCCCTGCCTGTCCCGTCTCCAAGTTAGAGTGATGTGAACTTTGATCACATGGTTTAGGTAGATGGTCTGGGTATCTGTGCTGCAAATAAAATGTTACTCCTTTGTAATCGTTAGTGGGAGATGCTTTGAACCTATGTTAAAGTCCTCTTTCTTGTTGTCCTAATTAGGGTCTCTATTGCTGTGATAAACACCATGACCAAAAAACGGCTTAGAGGAGGACCAGTTGGCTCACAGTTTACAGTCCAACATCCAGGGAAGACAAGGCAGGAACTCCAAAAAGCTCAAGCAAAACCCACAGGGGAATGTTATTTACTGGTTCACTTCCTCAACTTCCTTTTTGATGCAGCCTAGGCCTACTTGCCTAGGGATAGTGCTGCCCACAGTGTACTAGGTCCTCCCACATTAGCAATCAAGAAAAAGTTCCACAGACATCTGTTGGAGACAATTCTTCAATTGAGATTTCCTCTCCCCAGATATGTCTAGGTCTGTGTCTAGCTGACAAAAACTAGGAATCTCATCTTCTTTCACCTACTCTCACCAGCATCTAAAGCATCTATTCAGATAGTTCTTAACTGGGGGAAAAAAATTGTGACAGTAGCTCTCGCCAGATGGTAGCTTTCTGGTTCCGTTGTCTTTCCTGAGTTTATTCTGTGGTATCCTGCTGGAATGAAGAGCATCCCCTGCTCTCCAACTTTTTATTTGTTCACCACATGATACGGTAAACAAACACATGTTAGTATTATACAACTGTAAAATTTGGTGAAGAATAAATATCAAATCTTAGATTTCTTTCATTACTGTCACTTTTTATGCCCAAAGCATCTTACATTTGACTAATCAGAGCTCATTCATGCTGACTCCTGTCCTTCTGACCTCTCCTGTCACTCATTAGGTTCTTCCTTATTTGTTGACCATGAGATGCCCTGCTCCTCTCTGCATTCCCTGTCTCAGCTCTGTCATCACCCAAGTCTTCAGGGAGTCCAAGTTCCCTTCAATAGAAGCTGGTATTTGATCTCACCTTACTCTTGTAGCTCTTATTGAGAAATCAAAACACTGAGTTTCTGCCTAATGGAACGTTGAAGCCTCCTATTAAATAAACCCTTCACTTGTTTTTTCTTGTTGTTGTTTGTTTGTTTTTGTCCTGTGAATGAGATTCAGGGCTTCCCCAGGCAAGTGAATGCTCGCTCTACCATTGAGTTGAATTTGATCCCTTTAACTATCTAGACAATTCATGAAAACACCAGATAGGTGCCTTTTCCTACTTCAGTACCAAATCTGACTAGTTTTACATTTTCTGTCTTCATCCAATTTGTGTTACTCTAACAGATTCCTGAAAGTGCTAAAGAAAAGAAACACTTCTTTTAGTTCCAAAGGCAGAGAGGTCCAAGGTCATTTCTCTGCCTATAGTGATGGCCTTCACTGCTACATCTTCTGGCGGCAGGAGGGAGATGGCAAGAATGAACTCAGCCTTTCTGTTTGTTTTCTTAGTTTTTTTTTCTTTTTTT
>NW_022196900.1:14398529-14403734 GCF_008632895.1 Mastomys coucha
GTTTGTTTGTTTGTTTCTTCAAGACAAAGTTTCTCTATGTAGCCCCAGTTGTCTTGGAACTGGCTCTATATTCCAGGCTGGCCTCAAACTCAAAGATTCACTTACCTCTGCTTCCCAAGCACTGAGATTAAAGGTATGGATCACCACCACCTGGCCACAAACTACTTTTTATAAGGAGTCCATTCCCTCAGTAAATGACCTCACTCCCTCAGTAATGTCATTAGTCTATGTCCCGACTAATAACCCGAAAGTCCCACCTCCTAACACTATTGCAGTGAAGGTTATGTTTCCAGCACATTTTTAGGGTGCCCATTAAACTTTCCCCTCTAGTCCTTCACAGGAATAAACATGTATGATGCTGGCCAACCTATAGTGTATAGCTTATGTCTTTCTTTTGTCCTCAGTACTAAATCATAACTGTTTCATACTCTGCTGCGAGAGCTCCCTTGCGGTCTCTACAGGATGGGCTCAGGTCTGCCTGAGTTTCAGAGCACTGTGCACCGAGTCCTACTTCCTCTTCCGTATGTACAGTAGATGGATGCTCTCTGTTCATTCCTGTTTCTGTGGTAGTGTACCCAGAGAAAAGGCAGTTCAGGGAAGAAGAGGTTTACTAGGCTTGGCAGATGCAGCTGGCCACGTCACATCTGCAGTTTGGAGAAAGGAGAACAGTTGAAGCCTCGTGTGCTTGCTTTTAGCTATCTCTACCTCTTTCACCTTGTTCAGAACTAGGAGACGGTACCACGCACAATGGGATGGGTCTTCTTATGTCAATTAACAGTCCCCATAGACTTGCCCGTATTCTAGTTTGCTCTAGATAATTCCCTCATTAAACTTTCTCACCTGGTGAGTCTGTTAGACTGTGTCAACTTCTCAGTTAAGACGAACCGGAACAGCAGAGCCATTAGGCTTTAGCCACAAAAACAGTCCTAAAATCCTGGAATCTCTGTTTGCTTGGTTTTTGTCTTGTTTTGTCTTATCTTGTTTTTTTTTTTCCCCCTTCAGTTGAATTTGTTCATTCAGCTACCTTCCTAAAAGTGAAATGAAAATAATTATTTTTAAAAAATAAGCTCTATTTTCCTCACCTTTCTTCCTCCCTCTGAGCTTTCACTTTTCTTTCCTGTTTGCATACAGCTGGAAGTCTTAATGAAGCCCCACGGGCCATCAGCAAAGTGGTAAAGCAACACATGGCTGTCAGATGCTCTCTGGTGTCTGGTGCTTCTAATGTGTGGTGTGCACACGTGTGCTCACGTCACATGAGTCTTCAAAACAAACATTCGAAATCTTAGCCGAGCAAGACAGGAGGTAAAGGGTGTCGGCCCGTGGTGGATCCAGAACACGGCTTGTCTTTCTTGCCGCAGAGCTTTGGACCCTGTTCCCTGTCCCAGTGCTCTGCAAGGCCGTGCCATTGTTTGCTGGGCTCCCCAGCTCAGACACATTTCCCATTCTTCTGCCAATTAAGGCTTCATTCTGGGGTCTGACCCTTTCCTTCCTATTTAGAAAGGACAAGACTCCGAAACAGACTTAAGGAGACGTGTGGACAAAGTAGTTGCTAATTCGAAGACTCAAACCCTAGGGTGCTCCAGAGAGGACAGACTCTTTCTATGTGTAATGAAAAACTCCAAAGGAACTGCAGCCAAAGATAAAAAAGAATGTCTCTCCCCCACACTGTCCGAAGGTGGTTCATTGCACAGTTAATTAGGAACTTGTCCTCCAAGCGAGGCTGGACTTCTTATGAGCTCTATGACCTTGGCCGCTGGACTCTGTTTTCTAACATATGTGGTAGGATAATAATGTCTTCCGAGAGCCTTGTGAGTATTAACTACAATATTGCTTGTAAATTACCTAAGACAGTGCATACATAGTACGTATGAGCGAGAGTAATGCACGGGAAGTATGAACTCCTCCTGTTCTTGGCCGTGGCCATGAAGAATTTAATATTTATTCCACTAATGTGGATAAAGAATTGGAGTTGCCAAGACTACCTTGTATCTCCCAGTATCCTTTTCCTTAGTCTCTGAGGATAATGGTCACCTGATTTCTTAAAAAACAAAAACAAAAACAAAAACAAACAAAAAAAACAAAAAACGCTACAGTCACCCCATACAAGGACTGTTTTTCTCAGCCTGTTTTGTAGGTAAATGGTGACCCTGTGACTCAGTTCTAGTGGGATGGGGAGTAGCAGTAACAATTGACTGCTAGGACATGCCTTTCAAGAGCCATTGCCCTTTGATTGACTTCTACTTTCCAGATGGCTGGGATTCAAATATGGTGGCTAGAAGTCCCACAGCCTTCCTGGGCAATGAAATAACCTTGAAACTAGACTGCATACAAGATGAAGCAGTGTGAAAGTGAAGCACCTGGGTGCTGGCTTACAATGTCAGCTGCAGTCTGCTGACCTCTGTCTATGGGGACCAACTATTATTGGGGGGAGTTTCCATTGTGGCTGAACCTAGACCTCACCAATATCCCAAATATAGCTTAATTTTAAGACGACTTAGCAGTATGAATGCTGATTATATAGTTCAATAACAGGCACGGTGAGCTAAACCTGACAAGCCTGAGGTTTAATGGCAGTAATGCATATGTTTCCATGGGCCCATAAAGCCGGCTCACAATGGACAAATGAGGCTGGTATGCCCTGGGGATCTTCTGAATGGGATCAGTCTTATTAAGAAAATGGCAGAGTTCCTATCACAGAGTAGGGACTCTAGGTTGTGCGTCCCCAGCGTTCCCTATGTCTTTCTATTAAGCATCTGAATTCAAGGCATACTTTGTGTGAACTGACAGTGGATGCTTGAGCTTGGGCGATTCTTAGGCTCTATTAACGGCACGGCAGACAGCAGGAGGAGGGAGATGAGTCTGCATTACCTTTTTGTAGGTCAGCCTGTACCTGAACATAAACAAATGGAACACTTGCAGAGAATGCCTGGAAAAGATATCTGCTTGAAAAATCGACAGGCTAGTGAATCATAGGACGATGTGGGAAAATAAGCCGATTCTGTAATCTCATCCCAGACCCCTAAAAGAGTCTAGTGATTACAAAGACATATTTCAGTTTCATCTGTCAATTAACTAGTTAGTCATCTGTTTCTATCTGGCTGCGGAAGTGACTGCTATCACCGTGGATGATACATGACTTCCTCATGGATAGAACCCAGGTGTCATGCCAGTGGGCCAAGTACAACACCTTATCATAGTTCCCTGAGGCTCGCAGTGGCCCTCTGACTGAGATGCAAGCTGCCCTATAACGGTATTCCCAAGGAGGTTCTGCCTGCCTGACATAGATGCTTCCTGTCTTGTTTTCCAGTTTTTGGTTTTTTGGTTTTTTGTGTTTGTTTGTTTGGCTACCCGAGGGACAGCTTAATCTCCCAGGCCTGCGTGAAACCCAGACACTAACAACGACAGTACTGAAAGACGGGCATCTTCACAGAGTCCCACAGATCTGGCTTTGCTGACTTTTGGCTGGTTCCAGGAGAATTGATGCCTTTCCTCTTTAAGCTATGACAGCAGGCTTCTGTTTTGCAGACTTGACACCATGTCCTAACCTAGACCGTGCTCAGTCCCAAGGGGCAGAGGCTTTTCTTTTGGATTTTCTGTCCCATTTACCAAACAGGATGTGAGGAAAACTCAAAACTGAAGCAGGCCCAAGACCTTCTTAATTCTGGGGAGGAAGTGAAGGCTCTGGAATGTGCTGCAGAGGCTGGTGGCACTGGCTGCAGCTGGGACGTTACAGTATTGAACACGTAGTGTAAGGTCCCGTCAGTGACCACAAACTCTGTTCCAGTGTAAGACAATGTCTAATGGTCAGGAAAAATTTTTAAAATATAGGGACCACCATCCTGGAGACGGGGAGGAAGAATGGGATGAGGAACCGTGGGAGGGGAGACTGGGAGGGGGCAACGGCTGGATTATAAAGAAATAATATAATAATAAGAAGAAGAACTATAGGTGGACTCGGGGCATGCTGAGTTTGTTCACTGAATAGTGGTTTTTGCCCGTGGTTGGCATTGAGATGCATGCTTTTTATTAAAGTTTCTTACACTGCGCTCTCTTTCATTCTCCCTGGATAGCCACATAATGGGAATTTTAAATTCCCCATAGAATTTTGTTTATATTTCATTTGTAGCAATGTAACTTACCTCCCCCCCGTGTGTGTGTGCACGTGTGTGTCTGTGTCTGTGTATCTGTGTATCTGTGGGTGTGCCAGAAGTCAAGGCAACTTCAGATGTCCTCAGAATGCTTTACATTTGTGTTTTGAGACAGACTCTCACTGGCCTGGAACTCATCAACTGAACCTAGGAATAGGCTGGCCAGAGACTCCTGGTGATCTGCCCATTTCTGCCTCCCACACTCATCTCTGTCTCTCCCCCTTCTGGGTATGTGTGTGTGTGTGTGTGTATGTCTTAGTTAGGCTTACTATTGCTATGATGAAACACCATGACCACATGCAAGTTGAGGAAAAAATGTTTTATTTGGTTATGTTTCCACTTCCATAGTCTATCCTCAAGGTAGGACAGGACAGGAATACCATCAGAGCAGGAGCTGATGTAGAGGCCATGTGCCATGGAGGGGTGCTACTTGCTGGCTTACCCATTATGGCTTGCTTGCTCAGTCTGCTTTTTTATAGAACTCAGGACTACCAGCCCATAATGGGCTAGGCCCTCTCTAATCAATTACTTTATTTTTTTATTTTTTATTTTATCTTTTTAAAATTTTTTTAACTTTTATTGCATTATGATGAGAAAAGTTACATGATTTCAATTTATCTGAATTTCTTAACATTTAAAAACATATTTTAAGTAAATAGAATTAAATCACATTCTTGTTTCTCTTTTGTACCCCAATTCCTCCCAGAGACCCCCCTTCAATACCTACAATATCTTTTTTTGTCACATTCCTTAAAATTTATAAAATATTATAACAATAAAAATGAGTATTATAAAAGTTGTTTGATATAAAACAACAATCCATTTAATAGTCTTATGTAGATGCTCGTCTACAGCAATAGTGAGAATACATTTTTCTCAATATAAATTTTAAATAACTCCAGACATGTTAACTGTGTATTTCAAAATAATACATCACTACTAGTATTTTCTTAAATGAACATAAATATATAAGGTCTTTTGTTTGTTTGTTTAGTAGAGTTTAAAATGTTGGCTCTTACTGTGGTACAAGCCCAAAATAAGAACAATTTTTAGACAT
>NW_022196900.1:14404591-14405151 GCF_008632895.1 Mastomys coucha
TGTCAAGCAAAGCATTCAGTCTCACTCTTTGTTGTTCTCTTTCCTACAAGCAACCTCCCAAGTTAATTATCTATATCTCCCTTGGGTATATAAATACTTTTGGAATATATAAGTGGTTCTGAAAACCATAGTATAGTGTAAAAACATGAAATAAACAATAGTACTAATAGAGAGGCTGAGATAGGAGAAGCAAGATTTCAAGACCCTTATGTTGTACACAGCCAGACACTGTCACAAACAAACAAGCTGAAAGTGTATATAAATTGTACAATACTGGACCTATTTCTCCAATTACCAAATTAGAGAGACCATTGGATGACAATCAACAAATTCCTAATTCCTCATATTTTTGTATTTCAATCAATTAGGATACGTTGGTAATATTAATTTTCATATTAAGATATTAAGAAAAGATAATTGTCACTTCCTGTTGTTTTTGTTTTAAGAGGTGGAATTAGATTTGTGTGAATTTGTTGAAAGATTACTTTCTTACTTCTTCTAGGGTGTAGTTTTGCTCCTTGTGTTGATGTTTTCCATCTATTATCCTTTGTAGGGCTGGA
>NW_022196900.1:14405823-14408862 GCF_008632895.1 Mastomys coucha
GTATTTCTTTGAGGGTGCTATTTATGTCTTTCTTAAGGTCCTGTATCATCATCGTGAGAAGTGATTTTAGATCTGAGTCTTGCTTTTCCAGTGTGATGGTGTGTCCAAGACTTGCTATGGTGGGAGAATTGGGTTCTGATGATGCCAAGTAACCTTGGTTTGTGTTTATTTTTTTATGCTTGTCCCCCACCATCTGGTTATCTCTAATGCTACCTGCCCTTGCTAAATCTGACTGGAGCCTGTCCTTCCTGTGATCCTGGTTGTGTCAGAACTCCTCAGAGTCAAGCTGTCTCTTGTGATCCTGTGATTCTGGGATCCTGTGACCCTGGGCTTGGTAGAGAACCTGGGAGTGCAGCAGTTTCCTCTGGGTGTTGTGGGACTGGCTGCAGAGCTTGTGCCCAAGGTCTGTTCAGGACACCAGCCCAGAGAGACCAGAAGGAACCTGAGCCACTCTGCTGGCAGAGTTCCTGTGTGCCTGGTCCTGCTGGTCCTAGTTACTCCCAGTGTTGGGACAGATGTTGTGTCCTCCTCACCTCTGATCCCGAGAGTGTCAGTGCGCCTGGGAGTGAGTGGAGCTTCCTCCGGGTGTTGTGGGACTGGCTGCAGAGCTTGCACCCAAGGTCCACTCAGAACACCAACCCAGAGAGACTGGCTTTCTCATCAATTACTAATTAAGAAAATGCCTTACAGGTTTTCACAGCCCAATCTTATGGATGCATTTTCTCAATTGAGGTTCCTACCTCTAACATGACTATAGATTGTGTCCAGTGGCATACAACTGTCCTTCACATTCTCTCCCTCCCTCTTTCTCTCCTTCCCCCTCGGTCTTGTTCTTGCTCTTTTTTTTTTTTTTTTTTTAAGATTTCATCTTATATCCAAGTACATATATATGCATATATTTGTGTGCCTCAGGCTTGTGTACCTGAGTGGAAGTTCCTGCAGAATCCAAGAAGAGAGAATTGAGTTCTATAGAGCTGGAGTTACAGGTGTTGTGATAGGTGCTGGGAATCAAAGCAAGGAAGGACCTCTGGAGGAGCAGAGGGAACTCTTCCCACTAAGCCATTGTTCCAGCCCCTTGTAGTTCTGGGGATTCAACTCAGAACCCCATGCTTATGCAGCAAGCATCTCCTCAGTTCACCCCAACATTTTAGGCTAAATAACTTGTTATTTAACTTGGATTTATAACATTAACATGCCAGTAAAACACAGCAACATTTTGATTTTCAGATACTAACGGGTATATTTCTTTTAATCTGTGTTTAAAGCCAGAGTAATAAGATTCATTCCCGACTACACTGTTACTTTTATGTCCAGTAAACTAGCCATTAAGGACTATTTTTGGCAGCAATTTGTGTAAATACATGAATATTCTTTGGGGAAAAGGGGTCTTTTTCTTCTCTTCTTGGAGACCAGGCTCTTTGATGGGTAGATTTGAGAAAAGCTGAGTCTTTGTTGGATTTAATGAATGATCCCTTGATCAAGTCTAAATTCACAGGATGAGCTTCATGACTTTGTGGAGGTGCCCAGTAATAACTGGCAACTTGTAAGGGCTCCACAGTTGCTTGTTGAATGAATGAAAGAGCAAACAAGCCCTCTGATAGCCCAACTGTCTCATGAGTTGAGACTATGAGACAATGATGTTCAGTATATACAGGGAGCAAATCAGTATTTATAAGCCCACATCATAACAGGGAGCATAAAGGTGATGCTTATAATGGAAATTACTGAGGCCCCCTCTACACCTGCTCCATCAGAATCTCTGCAGCTAGAGGCACAAGAATCTACATTTTAACAACCTCGGCTGTATGCCCACCAGCGGCTTCTGCACAGTAAACTTTGAGAACTATGGGCATCCATGCTAGCTGTTAAGCTGAAACCTCCACATTCAATGTGACCTTAGAATAAGGCTGGAATTGCAGCCAGACCTGGATTTTCGGGCTATCCTTTTGCAAATGTGCTTTTGTCTGGCGACACCTGCTGGTAGAGAGGGATAAATTGACAAATTCTGCCAGTGAAATTACAACTCAGATCTCCCCCTGCATCTGAGAATGCTAGAATTCATATTTACATCCACTCTTTACTAGCTTGGGAATAGAATCAATTAGTACATACTTGGGTATTATCATTTTATTACCTTAGGCTCAGCTAGTACATTCTTTTTTTATTAGATATTTTCCTTATTTACATGTCATATGATACCTCCTTTCCCAGTTTCCCCTCCGAAAAAAAGAAAAAAAACAAAACAAAAACAAAAATGAAAACAATAACAACAAAAAAACCCCTAATCCCTCCCCACTCCCCCTGCTCACCAACCCACCCTTTCCCACTTCCTGGCCCTGGCATTCTTCTGCACTGGGCATAGAACCTATACAGGGCCAAGGGCCTGTCCTCCCATTGATGACCAACTTGGCCATCTTCTGCTATACACATGCTGCTGGAGCCATTAGTCCCACCATGTGTACTCTTTGGTTGGTGGTTTAGTCCCTAGGAGCTCTGAGGGTACTAGTTAGTTCATATTGTTGTTCATCCTAAGGGGCTGCAAACCCCTCAGCTCCTTAGGTCCTTTACCTAGCTCCTTCATTGGGGACCCTGTACTCAGTCCAATGGATAGCTGTGAGCCTCTACATCTGTATTAGTCAGGTACTGTCAGAGACTCTCAGGAGACAGCTATAATACAGGCTCCTGTCAGCCAGCACTTGCCAGCATCCACAATAGTGTCTAGATTTGATGGTTGAATATGAGAAGGATTCCAAGGTGGAGCAGTCTCTGATTGTCCTCCCTTCAGTCTCTATTCCATAGTTAGTCTCTGCAACTCCTTCCATGGGTATTTTGTTCCTCCTTTTAAGAAGGAATGAAGCATCCACACTTTGGTCTTCCTTCTTGAGTTTCTTGTGGTTTGTGGATTGTACTTTGTGTATTCCGATCTTCTGAGCTAATATCCAGTTATCAGAGAGTGCATACCATGTGTGCCCTTTTGTGACTGGGTTACCTCACTCAGGATGATATTCTCTAGATCCATCCATTTCCCTAAGAATTTCA
>NW_022196900.1:14409361-14418763 GCF_008632895.1 Mastomys coucha
GTCCTCTGGTAGTACTATGTCCAGTTTCCGGAGGAACCACCAAACTGATTTCCAGAGTGGTTGTACCATCAGTTAGTACATTCTTAAGTAGCATTATCCTTCAATTACCTTACCTGGTTTTGTGAGGAGTTTGTTGTTTTTCTTTGTTTGTTTGTTTTTTGTTTTGCTATGTTTTGTTTTTTACATTCTTTCTGTCCTCCTTGGGAATATTACCAACCTTTAGGCTTTCACTAAAAAATGCAGTCAACTTTTTAACTTAGGGATTCATTCCCAGACTTTGTTTTGGGGAACTATCAAGTCGATTATTATTTCTTATTAAAGATTCAAAATGAGATAAAGAAAACAAAAAGGAGTCCTTTGAATTCTTAGGGGTGGAAATGTTTGTGAGCATGGCAACAGTTCGTCCTTCGTGACAGTAGCTGAGTCCAGATGAACTGGTTAAGGCTAACTCTTGGGTAAGATTGTATTTGATAGCCGGTCATTGAGAATTTCACACAGATTCAACATGAAAATTACCAGTCCATTTAGCGAGTCTCTTTCTTTGGAGTAATTAGATGTTTTGTTGGTTGTTTGTCTGTTTAAATAATAATTGGTGATGGGTATGTTTACACAACAGGTTGACTTGCTCACTTTGGGGAACATGTATTCAATCAAGACCTCCTTTCTGGAGGATGGACAAGCTGTCCCATTTTCTCTCCTCCCTCCCATCCTGCTTGGTGTTCAGCAAATATCATATGTATCTTTCACTTGTCGTGGCTGGTTAGAAGCCTAGGAATCTAAGAAACTTGAACTTGGATCCGGCCAACCCAACACTTTGGCACGTCACTCCCCTCTTTACTGGGCACCAGGATCCAGTGATGCTCAGAGGATTCAGTGCAGGAAAGGTGATAAAATGCCAAGTGTGAGAAGCTGGCTGAGCTTGGCCAGTGCATCTCCCTTCTTCTCCCCTCCCATGATACAGTGAGTCCTCAGAAGGCCAGTCAGCACACACTTGGGCCTACAATAGTTTAGTTGTCACATAGTTCATGCTGCTCCCTGCTGTCCTGATAGGCTTACCTTTCGGACAGGTTAAATTAAATAAAACACTCCTCTAGGACAGATGTTCTGTCCCAGTCTCTCTGTAAACATGTGAAGGTCTTTCCAGAATAGAGTCTGATAGTCATTAACCAGCCCCACTACACACCTGAGAGGACTCCAGTCTGTCAATATTTGCTCACCCGACCTGGGCGATGGCTCTGATGTGATTCCCCAAAGCTAGGGTTTCCTGGCCTATGGGCCAGGCTGTTCCATAGACACAGATAAGCAGCTTGTGTCTGACTGGCCCAGCCCCAAATCAGGAGAGGGTCTCTCAGCTTCTCCTTCCCAAGTGTGACCTTTTTATTGGCAGGTATTGCCTAACAGGCTATGGCTTCCTGCTCATTAGCTAAGCCTACATGAGCTAATATACAACCTACAATACATTTTTATGAGAGATTCAGTTCAAAGTTAACCTTTGACTTAAAGGGTTCACATTTTGGGTAACACCCCAATGCAGCACCTCTTCTGTTCTAGTTATCGACCCCAAATTTCTTGCAAATGCCAACATATTGGCAAAGTGTGACTGAACACATTTGGCAGTGAACCTGGCAGTGAAAATAGAGCCAGGAAACAAAAGACTACAAGACACAAAAGAAAAGGCAGGTGCAGAACTCCAGTGTTAGCATAAAGACACAGGTGGGAAGCTCGCAGGCCTGGAAAGAGTGCCGATTCTGAACCACAACAAAATAATAGAAACTCTTGTCCAAGGGAGTGGCTAGACAGAGCTTGGGGTGGGTAACATTTGGCCCAGGAATAAAGCCCCGATTTATTTGTCCTTGAAGGACTTTAAGGCATGGTCAAAGTTTAGTAAGCTTTATGGGGTCAGAAGAAGGGTTATACCTTCCTCATTGTCGTTGTATAAAGAGAACCTTTCAGGAAATACAGACATCAGGAGAGAGAGCCTTCGGATAAGTCCATGGTCCCAAGCTGCTATTCAGAACATTTGAACACCCTGTATGTTCCAGGAAGCTCCTTGTTTGCTTGGATGTCTAAGTGTACACGCAGAGAAAAGTTAATTATTAATAACAATTAGTTTAGTAATCTCTGCCTTCTTGGCAGTCCTCTTGGATGGTAGTGTGTTGCTGGAGACCCGAGCCCACTGCCTTGAACCTCATACCTGCACTCCTTGCTGTCCCCTAGCAATAGCTGCCTAGGGGTCCCTCCTTCAGTGCCATTCAGACACTTAACTAGAGGGCTCTGTGGTCTACCATCATTTAGAACGAATACATGGTCTCTAGAGCCCTCCCCATCCATAATCCCAGGATCAGGACAAGAACATACCATCCTTGTTCTGCAGGGTGCCACGGGTTGTGTAAGAAGAGGGGACAGGGATCAAATGTCCTATTTTACTTTTTATTAGACTCCAGGAAGAGAAAGGAAGTTGAAACCGTTGATTAAATACAAGTGAAGAACATTCATAACTTGTGTTCTTTGCAAAAGATTGGCCTCTCGTTGGGCATTGGATTCTAAAGACACAGCATTTACTTTGTCCCAGAGACATATGTGTGGCAGAGTGTGAGGCAAGTAAAAAGACACACTCCTTTCACTGGGATTCATACACCCCTTTCTTCCACATCAATATGTCTTATGCCCAAGAAGGCTATTTGCAGAGTGCTAGTGGACTAGGCATATTGAGTCTGCATGTGCTTATCCTAGGGAAGTATGGACAATGACATGGATTTGCTGCTGTGCAGGGTGTGGGCAGTGTCTGTTTGGAAGAACATAGACATAGAGAAAGCATAGCTCTGTGAATAAACAGAAGTTCCAAAGGTTTAGCCACATCCTCTCTGGGTTGAGTATCCCTTATCTAGAATCCATGGGACCCTGAATTTTGGCAGTTGTGAGCTACTAGATGCATGTGCTGGGAATCAAACCTAGGTCTTCTGAAAGATTAATACATGGTCTTAGCTGTTGGGCCATCTCTCCAGCCTCTTTCTTTCTGGAATATTTACCTATACATAATGAAATATCTTGAAAACAAGGCCAAAATCTAAACACAAAAATCACTCACAGTTCATGTACGCTTTGTATATATGCCCTTCCCAACCAAATTTTGTACAATCTTTTTTAAAAATTATCTTTAATCTTTTTTTTTTTACAGTCCAGTCATTGTCCCCCTCCTGATCTGTCCTCCGACAGTTCCTCGTCCCATTCCTCCTCTCCTGTCTCTAAGAGCATGTCCCTACCCCCTCAACCCTCAGGGCATCCCCATTCCCTGGGGCCCTAAGGCTCTCAAGGGTTAGGTGCATCTTCTCTGACTGAGTCCAGACCCAGCAGTCCTCTGCTGTATATGTGTTGGGGACCTCATATCAGCTGGTATATTCTGCCTGGTTAGTGGTTCAGTGTCTGAGAGATCTCAGGGGTCCAGGTTAGTTGTGACTGCTGGTCTTCCTATAGGGTCACCCTCCTCCTCAGCTTCTTCCAGCCTTTCCCTAATTCAACCACAGGGCTCCCCAGCTTCTGTCCGTTGGTTGGGTATATGTATCTGCATCTGACTCTTTTGGCTGCTTGTTGGACCTCTTGGAGGGCAGCCATGTTAGGCTCTTGTCTGTAAACACAACCATAGCCTCAGTAATAGTGTCAGGCCTTGGGGCCTCCCCTTGAGCTGGACCCCCTTTGGGCCTGTCACTGGACCTCCTTTCCCTCAGGCTCTTCTCCATTTTTGTCCCAACAGTTCTTTCAGACAGGAACAATTCTGGGTCAGAGTTTTTGACTGTGGGATGGCAACCCTGTTTGATGCCCTGTCTTTCTACCGGAGGTAGTTTCTACCCACTGTTGGGCATTTCATTTAAGATTCCTCCCTTTGAGTCCTGAGCATCTCTTACCTTCCAGATCTCTGGTTTATACAGTCTTTTTAATGTGTCCAGAGTTTAAGACTCATCACATGATGTCAAGTGAGAAATTTTCCTCTTTGTGACATTATGTTGCTACTTCCAAAATTTCAGGTTTTAGAGCACTTCATATTCCATCTTTTCAAAAAAAAAGTCAATGCTCATGCTGGACTTTATACAAAGTCAGATGTTGGGCCTTAAAAAGTACTTTCACCTTAAAATTGCTTATTTTTTTATTATGAAACAATACCTAGAAATGATTCCCCTTTGGTTCAGATATGCAGTCTGTTAAATGAAATCTACTAGCATTTTATGGACTAGGTTTGTGAGACTGGTGGGCATTACTTGAGAAACTGCTAGCAGTTACTAAGCTGCATACACTTGGCCAAAGTTACTGTGGCGACTGCTTTATGGATGGTGTCTCTTCTGATCCTTAGGTTTTTGGTTGTGGTCCTAGCCTTTAACAGCTGAGCCATCTCTCCCGCCTGTTTTGATCCTTATAAAAATTGTTAGATGTCTATCGGGAGGTGGTATTGTATGTCTTTATTCCTAGCACTGGGGAGGCAGAGGCAGGTAGATCTCTATGAGTTTGAGGTCAGCCTGGTCTACAGATTGAGTTTCAGGACAGCCCAGGGCTACAAAGAGAAACCATGTCTCAAACAGACAAACAAACAAACAAAATCACAAGAGATTGGCCTCTTTTCAAAGATGAATATGTGGTGCCTTGAGCCTAAGAAATTACTTAAGAGAACATTAGAGGCCTAGCTAATCAACAGTGTTCTAGATGCTAAGACATTACATAACAGTCTTTGTCTATGTTCAGAGAAGAATGTAGCGGTATTGGGTCTTCCCTTGGGTTCACAGCACCCCAGGAATCTCACTACTTTCCCATTCTCCTTGCAGTCTGCCTCTCTGTGCTGACTCCAGTCTTTCACTAGGTGGTCTTGAGAAGAGGTTCGTTGTTAGGTCAGACTTGAAGAGACAAAATATGCATCCTATTTGAGAAACTACTTCTGAAATGCTGCCATTTGCCTAAGGCCCAGCCAAAGCCCCGTGTCCTGCCTGTTGCCTGTACAAAGCTCAAACTTGGTTTTTGGTTTTTATCTCTCCATTCTCAGAGTGTCATCATCAGGTGATGTGAAGAAGGAGCTGTAGCTTACCTGGCCTGGTGTCCCATGCTAACCAGGTTTGGGAGTAGCCTATTGAGTGCTGTTCTGGTATTACAGAGTCCTGCAGCTAACCTAGGTCTAGGTAGAGAAAGAGGCTTAGGGGTGCAATCAGCCCTGATTCTTTTCCCAGCCTCTCCCATGTCAGCAAGAAGCACCCAGATGTCTCCCCACTTTTCCTTCCCCATCTTTCAGCATCTCAGAGTATACAGGTGTCTGACAGATGCATTGACTTAAGCAGGCACTCGATACCGCGAAGCCTAATGTCGGTGCCTAAGGAAGGTACAAATGCTTTGACTAGCTTGTTCTTTCTGACTATAGAAGGAAACACAGTGTTCAGATAGCCGGGTAAGTAGGTGTTGACTCTACTAACTGTAGATGATGACGCCAAGAGCCATGCAGAAGTAGCACGAGGAAGATTTTGAGAACAATGGCACAGAAGTATCCATGTACTGTGCTGTATGCTCATCCTCCCTGTGGATGATTTAAGTCATTTTTCAAACTTAAATTTATTTGTATATAGTCAGTTTCACCTCTAGGCCCTAGGTTCCCTTCCTGCCCCCCGCTTTCCTGGTCTCTAACTCCTGGGCAAGAAGGTCACAGAGCCAAGGAAACAGCTCATTCAAAATCCAAAACCACATCCCAGAAACACACCACCCTTGAACTCACTGCACCTCCAGAAAAGTCCTGTGAACTGACTGCTAATGGTGGATACTGGCTCTGGCTGCAGTAGGCAGTATGAACTTGTAGACCCAGGTACCCACAGAGAGTATGTAAGGGATGGGAAGACTATGGGGACAAGGTCTCATACTTGTCATCCTGCTACAGACCACATGCACATTAGCAGTTCTTGCCATTAGAACTAACCAGTGCTTTGTTCCTGCGTAAAATATGATTCCTTTACATCTTAAACCCAGCTGTTAGACCTACCCTCACCAGCCCTCCATATCATCTTTGGAATATGGAAGATTCTTTACCAACTGGTTCTTCACATGCTAGCCTCCCAGTCCATTTGCCAAAAGAAAGCAGGCAGCAGGAGTTTTGTAGGATTTTATTTTTGTTTGTGGGAGTGCATGCCTCTGTGTGTGTGTGTGTGTGTGTGTGTGTGTGTGTGTGTGCACGCCCATGCATGTGTGTGTGTATGTGTGTGTGTGTGTGTGTGTGTAAATGTGTGCACATGTGTGTGGGTGCTCTTAGAGAGTAGTTGAAGGTGTTGGATACCCTAGAGTTGAAATTACAGGCATTTGTGAGCCACCAGATATGGGAGCTGGCCACTGAATTAGGGTCCTCTGGTAGGTCAGGGAGTGCTCTTAACCACTGAACCATCTGTGCAGCCCCCCAACAGGATTATTCTAAAATATGAGTCCTGACACTCTCAAAGATTATGAATACATACACTTTACAGGGTCATGAAAAGCCCCTGCTTCATAACCAAATGCACAGTGATCGACTTTCTGTTTCCTGCACAGCACGTAAGAATTTTCCTATCTGAAGGCTATCAAACGTGCAGCACCTCTGCCTAGGGTGCTCTACCTCAGCTTTTCAAATGTCCAGTTCTTCAGCCTTCATTTTTACAGTTTTTTAAAAAAGTGTGTCTTAATTACTTTTAATTCTGTCTAGGTGTGTGTATGTGTGTGTGTGTTTCTGCCTGTTTATATGTACAGAGGTGTCAGTGCCCCCTGAGGCTGGAACTACAGACAATTGTGAGTCACTGACATGGGTGCTGGGAGCAGAACTTGGGTCCTCTGGAAGAGCAGTAATGGCTGAGCCATCTGTCTAGGCCTTTGCATCCAAACTTTTCCATCAGACAGACCTCTGCAACCAAGTTGTTGACCCTGTCATTTTTTTTCATGGCATAGTCTCCTTCATGGCATCGCATCATAAATTATGTCCATGTAATTTCTGTTTATTTGTTTAATGTATTGCCTCTGCTCAGTTGTAAGCACTGTGTCAAAAACATACATACAAGCTAAGTACTGTGTGAAAGAGTACTACAAATATGCATTAATCAATTGATACAATGTAATGTTATTAATTCAATAAAAAAAAACTGCTCAATGGGTATTACTAACAAAGACAGGTTGCATGGGATGTAAATTTTAAGGAAAAAAGTAGGTTCCATAGTAATATAACCTCATGTTTATTTAAAATATTCAACCTATGCTATATACGTTCCACAAATACGTGTATAAAAGACTGCTCAAAGTAATATAGTAATTGTCTGGTTTCAGACATTGCAGCCATAGTTCACTGTCTTGTCTTTGTTCATCTCTTCAAATACTAGTTATGGAGGCAGGGAAGATGGCTCAGCAGTTTAGAACACTTACTGCTCGTACAGAGGACCTGAGTTCTGTTCTCAACACTGACGTGTCAGCTCACAACAATGTATACTCTAGCTGCAGGGGATCCAGCGCTGTCTCCTGGCTTAGACTAGCTCCTGCAGCCTCATGGTGTCTGAACACTCACATAGGCACACCTGAACACACAGATGAACTTAAAAATTATAAATGCTTAGTAATTGTACATTCCATTTGTAACTGCAAAAGTTAATTTTGTAGCTAAATGCACAAAATATCTACCTACAGTAGCTATCTACAAAATATCTACACTAAGTAGCCACCTAAGCAGTAAGTTTCACAGCACATTGTTCCTGGACTTAGCCTGGCTGTTCAGCCTTGAGGGATGATGGTTGATTCAGACTATGGCACAACTGCTCAGTGTAATGTGGTGGAGCTGCTAAAAATCACTGTGGATAATGGGAGAGCCTGAAAAACACTGCCGTGGTATCAACAAAGAGAAGTGGAAAGATAAACATAATTTTAAAATAGTGTCATTGAATGGTGATGACAGAGTAATAGTAATTTTCTCCTCTTCTTCCTCTTCCTTCCCCTCCTTTCTAGGTAAGCTTTTCTCATCACTTTCTACATTGAAATATTTTATTTTTAAAGTAGGTATGTGAGAACCAGAGAGATACCTCAGCAGTTCAGAGCACTTGTTGCTCTTCCAGAGGACCCAGGTTCAGTTCCTAGTACTCACTTGGTGCTTTACAACTCCAATTTCAAGGGTTCTCATGATCCCATGGCCTTTTACGACTTCCATGGCCACCAGGCAGAAGTATGGTACTCAAATGTACATGCAGGCAAAATACTTACTCACATAAAATAAATCACCCCCCAAAAAATTTAAAATAGGATTAAGAAATATACATATTATCTCTCTCCACTGAATGCTTATGTATTTTTAACTTTAAAACTGCATTTACTTATTTGTGTGTGTGTGTGTGTGTGTGTGTGTGTGTGTGTGTGTGTGTGTGTGTGTGTGTGTGTGTGTGTGTGTGTGTGTGTGTGTGTATGTGATGGCTCTCATGTGGTGATGATCAAAGACTGTCTTGTGGGAGTTCTCTCTTATCACTGGGTAGGTTCTGGGGATTGAACTCAGGTTGTCAACCTTGGCCACAGGCCTCCCTACCCAGTAAATCTTCTCACCAGTTTATAAATTAGCTTCAGAATCAACCCTCCTCTTCCACTGGATATGTGATGTATCACGAATTCCTCTAGGTGGCGGTGTCAGTTATTAAAGTGTTCTCTTAGTCCTGCTTTTTGTGTGACGTGTCATTCCTAATGAACATTTATATATTTTTATTTTGTCTTTGGCCTACAACAACATTGATACTCACTTTAATTCCAAAGAAAGCAATGTATTTTATAGCTCTTTTTGAATATTGTATTTAAACGATTCCCCTGACCAGGACAGTATAAAGGTCTCTGACTGGACATTTTCAGTGCCTTGCTGCTTTGCTTCCTAAGTCATTTTCCACCTTTAAGACTAACAACAACCAAATGACACTGAGTGCTAGTTCTTGAACACATTTCATGAGTCAACCACACACCCTGTCTTTGTATACATCACTCACGTACTTGAACATATTTATGAGTTAACCGCACACCCTGTCTTTGTATACATCACTCACGTACTTGTGTGGAACTGCCATTCTTCCCAGTTTATACATGAGAACGCAGAAGCGAGGAAAGCAGTTTGCCAAAGTGTAGTTATCCACCATAACCTGAGTTCACATGTACCCTTTCATCACAAAATCCTACATAGATATGTTGGGGAACAAATAACCAGCTATGCATAAGTAAACAAGTGGGTTAAAGAAATTGGTTTTGTTCATTTATGTAATAAACATAACAATTATATATAGTTAAAGATGTAGCTGAATAAGTATAAAAATAATTTTAAAGTAGTGTCATTGAATTATGATGACAGAATATAGTCATTACAACCCTCTTCCTCCTCCTCCTCCTCCTTTCCCTCCTCCTCCTCCT